>NW_026067936.1:7834448-7978993 GCF_014885135.2 Alexandromys fortis
GGGGGGAAAGGGAGACGGGGAGGGAAATGGGAGGCAGGGAGGAGGTGGAAGGGAGGAGGGGGGAAAGGGAGACGGGGAGGGAAATGGGAGGCAGGGAGGAGGTGGAAATTTTTTATTTTTTTTCAATAAAAAATTATATATATATAAAAAAAACACTTTCATTAGATTTCCTTAAGTTTAGTACTTAGACTTTGTTGCCCCTAAGACAAATATTCTAGCACGTTCTAACCTTTATGTAGTCCGTTTAGGCACAACTTTCTACAGCACTCCATTACACCATGTTTTGCTGTTTACAGTTTGGTGTCGGGGTATAACATAGTGGCTTGCACATGCTAAATACATGCTAAGTAAGTACATGCTCTACAATTCTACACTGCAGCAATCCCCCTCCATTGCATTTTATCTTTCATTATTTCTGACTTAGATGATTTTACGGATATTATGTGCTCTCTTTTGCAAATGCTACTTCTTTATAAATAACGAAAAGAGTTTTCTCATCCATATTTCTTAGAATTCTTTTCTCTGGAGTACTCTGATTTTAAGAGTGAGAGGAAGGAAATGTTTTAAAAAGTCTCAGGCTTACATAAATATTCACCTCCCACTCTAACACATACACAAATCTTACCTATTAACTGTGTCTTGCATTAGCATAGTATTTCTGTTGCAATCAATGAGCCAAATTGATTATTAATATTTAGTCCCTACTTTAGATTGTTCACCCACTAAATTAAAGAGTTCATGGATTTTTTTTCTTGAAAAAAAATTTTATACATTATAATTGAGCAAGTGTTTCTTCTCTCCCAACTTCACATAGATCGTTTCCACCCTCATTCACCCCACTCCTAAGGCTTTTGTTTTCCAAGACTTAAAAAAGCAAACAAATAAATACAAATAAGAAAAGCAAGAAACACACACACACACACACACATACATCCTATAAGAGTAGCCAGGCAATGTTTGATTTTCTTGAGGCCCATGACATGAGAGGAAACCTATATTCTACCCTATCTGGATGGCCAGGAGCTGGAGACTGGACAGCGCAGAGACTTAGAGTTAGAACCAAGCACATCTGGCACAAAAAGTAATCAAAGAAATGATTCCTAATGATAATCTGCTATACTCATACATCAGTGCCTTGTCCAGTCATCATCAGAGATACTTCCTCTGGTAACCAATGGGAGCATGTGCAGAGACCCACAGTCAGACATAATGTGGAGAGACTAAGTTGGAGGCCTTCATCTGGTCTTGCCCCCTCAGAGATCAGGAAACCTGACATAAGAGGGGGAGGAGAGACTATAGGAGTCAGAGGGGATGGAGGTCACAGGGGAACATGGTCCACTGAAAAAACTAAGCAGGGCTCTCAAAGATAGAAAGGAACATCATGGATCAGCATGAGTCTGCATCAGGTCCTCTGCCTATATATTATGACTGCTAGCTTGATATCATTGTAAGAACTCTAACAGTGGGAACAGGTGTATCTGTGACTTTTTTTGCCCGCTCCTGGGACTCCTTTCCTTCTATTGGGTTACCATGTCAAGCCTTGATATAAAGGCTTTTACCTTGTCTTGTATTTTGTTTTAACCTTTCTGGCTGCCATCTGTTGGAGACCCGCTAATTTCTGATGAGGAAACTGGAAGTTGAGTTGATCTGGGGGCAAAGGAAGATTGGGGAGCTAGGAGAAGTTGAGGGAGGGGACGCTGTATGAGAGAAGAATATATTTCAAAAAAATAGCTTACACACACAAAACTAAATAAAAATGGTGAGAAATCCTACATGGCTCAGTATAATATATTGGCCTTTGTATCCAGATCAACTAATAAGAATTACGGTAGTAATTCCACTCTTGTTCTCCTTCCATTGTTTTTTCTTTGATGTTTTTAATTTACAAACAAATGTATCTAAGTAAGTCTCTTTTTGTTTGACTTTCGAAATTCTTTTGTTTGGATTGTATTTAAATTTTTAAAAATGGATAAAATCCTGCCAGAGATAAAGGTATAGTAGCTAAAAATTAAGAAATATAAATTAAGTAATGATCTTCATTAACAAAACATAAGTATGCACTTAATAATTATGACAAGAACGCCATGATGATGATGATAGAGAGACATGGGTATGGGGTATGTGGGTCTTCTGTGTTATATGCACAACTCTTCCAGACATCTAGTTTGTTTCAAAAATTTTGTTTACTCAAGTCTAACTACACTCAGTAGGTAACACACACCAACAAGAGCTGGCAGTCAGAGAGGGAACTAGGAAGAAGGGCTTCAGCAAGAGAGAAAGAGGATGAGAAACACTAACAGGGATAAAATGATTAAGATCCATTTTATATATGTATGAAACTGCCAAACAAGAAAAGTCAGTAAGCAACGATAATTTTAGAACATGTTTGTTGTTGATATCCCAACACAAATCAGTTCACTATAGTGTAGTCGCAATAGTGAAGAACTGGAAGCCACCCCAATAGCCAACATAAAAAGAAGTTCATAAATGAAAGAAGACAACGTATAAAGCAGTCGTATAATTTTGAAGAGAGCAAGGTAAATGTTTTATCAGTTTAATGATCAAATATAGGTTCCTCTGGGGGTTGGACCCAAAGTAAAGGAGGTTTCGTTTTGCAATATAAATCTGTTTGCATCATCTCATTTATTAATCACATTTTATGAATTCATTGCAAATAATTTCTGTTCAGAAACAGATAAGAAGTTAAGAACATTAGGATCTATTTCAAAGACAAAATACCTTTAAGATATTTCACCATAGCAGATGGAGGTTATCTATAAGCAGACAGTCTCAAGCCCTTTGATGTTTTGCTGTTAGCACCTGACCTGAGCACTTCTGATGCATTATGTCAGTAAATTCACAGCTGGTTGTAGAGCAAAATTGGTGCAAATTCCTTTTGATTCTTTACAATTAAACATAAAGAATATTCATTCTTACACAGATGTTTACAATGTCAGCAACTGATGCTCTTCTCTCCTTATGAAGCCAAGCCTCCCAACCTCTGCTTGAAGAGAAACACATTGCAGCATCTCATTGGCACAGTCTGATTATAAGGCCATTACTTTTGTAATTGGGATCGTCAATTAGTAAAATAAGGGGCACTGGAACTCAGTCGCTGCAATAGCGCAACAACTGATCTCAGGATCCAGGCAGCTAGAGCAACAAGAAGCAGGTAGTATATAGAGCACCGGCACTCTGCAGAGGGACAACTGACATATGGAAAAGGCTGAGCAGAGAAGTTAAAGATGTCATCACACCGCTGAGACTGGGAAACAACTTAGAAACCACAAATTATTCATTTCTAAGGTTTCCCAGTAAGTATGTTCAGGCTGCCATTGATAATGGATGTCTGCCATCTCAAAAGCAAAACCACAGACAACTGGAAAATGCTTTACAGAGTTAGGGGAAAATGGAAAAACATCAACAGTGACCCATGACTGCTATAATTTATAATACACATTTCATAATACCTTTTGTCACACTGTGTGTGTGTGTGTCATAAGACAACTTGCATGTCCTAAGGGTCCTGGTGATCAGACTTAGGTCATCAAGCTTGGCAGCAAGAACCTTTACCAACTGAGCAATCCCAACCCATTCAACAGCGCTGATTCTAAATAGTTTGTCCTAGATTACATCACTAGGCATCAAAATCCTTATTATTAGCCACTACTTACACAATAAATCCTACAAATTTAGCCCCGAAGAAACCTTTACTCTCCTGCTTTATCAACACAGCACGTCTGTATCACAGCCAGACGGACATCCATATGCTTGCTACATTTGTTCCCTTGCTCATAAATTCCTCTTTGCTGCCAGTGTTTCCTCCATTTTACCAGTTTTTAAAATCCTAGGCAAGTTTCACTTCCCAAGTTTTGTCAAACAAGTTTGTGAGTGTGTGTGTGTGTGTGCGCGCGCGCACGTGCATGCTTAGAGCCTTTCCTTTATAAAAAGGAATGTATGGCATTATAATTGTCCGATGTTATAAACTGTATGCCTGTATTTATTTTCAAGATACTTGCATACCGTCCTTGCCACGTGGTTGCAAACTCCTCGTGGGAAGAAACCACCTTATTCATGTAAGGGTCTTCACCTCCCTTTTTGTCTCAGTGCTTGATGTCCAGTCCTGGCTACAACAATTGAAATTGATTCCCTTGAATAAATTACTAGTGAACCTTGCTTTTGAACTTTACTAAGATAAATTTTTGTAGTCAGATATATAGACCTTAATCCTCCCTTTCTAAATTGTATGAGTCTCCGTACCAGGCATATCACATAAAATGACCTTTTCTGGTAGTATGTGTTTTGTTTTGGGAGCTGCATTTCATACCTAGCATTGCCAAACCCGTAAATCTGCCACTAAATGAAGATGAGTGGGCTGCTCTGTTCTCTCCATTGAGGCCACATGGAGAAGGAATATTTAGGGCTTGGAAAGAGCGTATATTGAGTTGTATTGCTCGGGTGTCACAGGCTGCAGAAGAAGGAATTTGCCGAGTTACTGAAGTACGGCCAGCATATTTTTGAGAGGGAACAGTAGGCACCATTTCAAATACCATGGCTTTGTCTTAATAGTGTCCTCAAGAGATTTTTGATCACCTAACCACATGCTCTGTCATCAAGTGGCCACTGGAAAATACCACTGGTGTTGCTTTCTTTTGAAGGACAATGTATTTTGTCAAAAAAAAAAAAATCCTCACTCATGGCATTATCAAAAGGAAGAAATACTGAACCTGAGCAAGTCCTAAGAGTCAGTGACCACAGTGTCCCTTAAAGAAATGACCTGACATGACCTGACATTCATCTATATTGGCCTTGACCTTCTAGCTCAATAAGCAAGGCAAAAATCAGAAGAATTAGTTGAGGAGGTATATTGATTTAATAGGAATCAAAATGAATACCGTGTGTCTACTAAAACCAAATACAAATGACTATGAGAAGGAGTTCTAGAGACATAAAGGACGGTTTAAAGGTGCTCAATCTGTATCCAAGAAGAAAGAGAAAGCTCAACTATGGAGACACTTCCACAATAAATGTCAGTGTGCTAGCACCTCCTCCATCAGCACTGTGTGCTTTAAAATGGATGTATTTTATTCTTTTAGATGTGCACAGATCTAATCTACATGGGAAGTAGAAAAAAAGACAAGATCTCCTGAGTAAATTGGGAGCATGGGAAACTTGCGGGAGGTTTGAATGGGGGAGGGGAGAGGCAGGGAGGGGAGCAGAGAGAAATGTAGAGCTCAATAAAAATCAATAAAAAAGAAAAAAATTAAAAACTTACTTGGTTTTTCCATGTATGGACATTATTTTTTGCACATATGTCTAGGCACCACTGATGTACCTTTTCCCATGGAGGCCAAAAGAGGACATCAGATATCCTGGAACTGGAGTGACAGATGATTGTGAGTTGTAATGTGGTAGCCAGGAACTGAACCTGGTTCCTCTGCAAGAGCAACAAGTGCTCTTATAACCACTGAGACGTCAGTTCAGATCCTGCTTTTAATTTCTTTTAAAATAAGAGAATATTTTTTTTACCAACATAGAAAGTCTATACATTTTTCAATATTTTATTGATGAAAATATGTGAGAATAACAGATAGTCTTAATTAATGTACCATTTCAGTTGGAATTTGAAAGTACTAGATGGAGGCAAAGCAAGGATTCTTTTGTGATTTACGTCTCCCTTTGTGGACATGGAGCGTGGTTGCGGAGTTTGTCCTAACATAAAGATGGCTTTCCCCCTTTTCCATGGTCATTCATGTAGTAAAACATGGGCAAAATGATGCCTGACTCAAAGAATCAATGCAACCCTTTAAGCTGAGAGATTTACATTGTCCATTTCGATTTTTAGTCAATTGGCTAAGTATATGTGTTTTCAAGTGGGTCAGAAATCACTTGCTTCCTCTGCACGGGTTGTTCAGCTCCCCAATGCCTCTTCCATTTACTCTCTCTCATTCATTCTGCTGTGGATGTCACTGTCAGGTGACTCCCAGGCCTCTTTCCTGCACTGGGCCACAGCCTATCATTTAACTAGAGTGACAATGGGTGGGAGGGAACAGAAAAAGGATGGAGTGTCTTCCAGAAGATGTTATGCCATTTGAGTAGGCACGTAACAGAAAAGAGAAGGCTTTCTGGAGTGATCTAGAGGAAAGAGACAAAGCTTATTAAATGGGGATATCAGATAAACAAAGACAGGGAGGAAAGGACCAAGGAAGTAGATATATAACCACAAATAAAGGAAGTATATGCTCATATGATGGGATAAGAAACTATTTACATTTAAAAGATACCCATGAAACAAAAAAGGATCATTTTATAGGCAAGCACCCCACAATAAAAGAAAAAAAAACTAATTTTTGTAGATAAACAAACCTCCTGGAACTGGAGTTACATAAGGTTGTTCGGTTCTATGTGGATGCTGGGACTTGAACCCAGATCGCCTTGAAGAACAAATAGTGCTTTTAACATCTCTCCAGGCCATTGTGTATTTCTTACGTCAACCCCATTAAAAACAAAAGAATAGCACAAGGACAAAACATTATATTATAAAACTGGGAAGGCAATTCTATGGATATATAAAGAAAAAAGTGCCCAGCACATTGCTTGCTAACAATGTAATAACATAGAAATAAGCTTAGAAAAGCCTTATTAGACAACCTGTCACTTAGACACTCACACATTGTTCAGATCAAATAATGCAGCACGTGGGACACTGGCTTCTTATTCTGTTAGTGAAATAAAAGAGGCTTAAGTATTATTTTTTTTAAATTAAAGCTAGTAATAATTGAATATTTTATTGGGAGCTAAGCATCTTAATTTATAGTCTCAGTTAGAGGCTTGCCTAATTTTACAGTCAGATCCTACTCAGAGACTCCATAGGTACAATTTTCGTTTTGTTTTTTAACCAAGAAAGCTTGTGAGACTGGCCCAGTCCTAAATTAAAAAGTTAAAGCGATATGTGAAAGTACCAAAGAGCAAAGCCAGATGTCACCAGTCATCCTTATGGGGGAATCATTATTAACTTTCTCATTGCTGATGTCACTGAAAGTCACACCTGCCTGCTTTAACCACGCCCTGGATGTTTATGGCCCTGTGTCCTTCCACTGGGTCTTCTCCAAAGAGGTGACTCTACTATCCCAAGCTAAAGCAACCTTAATGAAATAAGAACATACTGTATATCCACATATAATAAATTCCTAGTGTTAAATATTTTTTTGTTTAATGGACATTGGAGTTTCCTTTGGCCTCCAGGTCTTGGGGCATAGTACACCCTGATAATGTCTTTAATACAAAAGGTAAAGACTCCTGCAAAATGTGAACAAGTGTATCCCTACTTGAATGCTGTAGAACTGAGCGGTCTCTATCCCAATTTCCTCTCCTTAGCAGAGAGCCATAACCCCACCTGGTTTATCCCACAGCTGCCTCTTGTGTTAGCGAAGGCACTTAGTAGAACTGACTGTGGGCTAAGGAGCTCTGCAGAAAGGCAACTGAATAGGTGAGGAAATTGCATTTCCACCATGTAAAAGAAGCAAAAGGGTGGGTGCCCAGAGACAGAGCCTTTCATCCAAAGGTCCAGGGTAGACTCCAAGAATGAAACCAAGCAGAACCAAGCATTGTAAGAGCTGTTCCCCTGGAGCCCATCCTGCAGCTAAATGTTCCTTAATTGGCTACCTGCAGTACTTCTTGTCTTGGGCCGTTTTCCCTTTCCACAGAGAAAAAGACAGCTGGTATATTCACTGACCATTCTTAACTTTGCTAACGAAAATTTCACTCTTTGCCCGGCCAGCTTCTATTTATATAATCTTGCTCATCTTAATTTCATAAATTTCTCCCTGAGCAGTCATCCTTCACTTGAGCCAATATCCCACACTTTGTAACTGGTTCGACTTAAAATATCCCTCACATTAGAATATGAGGTCTATTAGAGGAGACACTAATTATCATAATCCTAAATCCCGCATCTATTAGGAAGATAAGATTCAATAAATATTAGCTAGCTGGCCACTTGTTTGGATCACTGAGTATGTTCTGCACCAATACGGTCATTATTATTACTATTATTTGGATGGTATCTCATTTAGAAACCTCTGGATTTTTATTTAAATTAAATGCTTTGCTACTCATTTGGCTGAGGGAAACATTTTATATCGGACAACATTGTGCATTTGGTTTTAATCCTGTTTTATAATGAAATGATGTTCCCAGCTGCTAAAAATGATGGTAAAAGTCTTATCTTCCTCAGTTCCTTTGGCCCATTGCTAAGATTAGTAAAATAAAGGATTTTATGGCAACAGTACTTTCTAATATGGAACTATCGTGACATATGATTGGATCACCTTTCTGAAAAACATGAACCTTCTTAGCATAATTAAGTAGGAGTCAGGTTTCAGAAGCTAAGCCTTTCTTATGGAAAATTCCATCCTCTCAGCTTCAGCTCAGCTTTTCCCACAGTAGTCCCTGCCTGAACTCACTCTTCATCAAAAGCTGCAGTTGCTTGCGCTCCCTAGGCATGCGATAGGAGGTCAGTATCATACAAGCTGGGGTCACACCGCATCAGGGCCGGCATCTTTAAACTGAACATCAGAAACTCTTTATATGCCATTTAGCTGGCCCAGTATCATTCTTGCTCATCACCCTCCGCCCCCGCCTTCGGTACCTCTTTCCCTTTCAGGTGTCCAATTCAATCAAGTCAAAATTGCTTTCCTCCCACTTCTTTCTGAAGCAAATACTTCTTCCTATGCCTCTAAAAACATGCAAGATCCTCTGAATGGACCCCATGTGCTGTGAACTCCAGGCCTTTGCTTCCTGCTCTTCCTAGCAGCCTCTCTAAGAGGATGGGAACAGCCGGTGTTTGTCCCCTCTACCAAACTCTGTGCTAACCTGTCTTATGTGAGCATTTTATGGCATAACTGCAGGACTCTGGCCCATGTGGTTGTTGTAAAAATCGTAAGATGAACAGCTGATGACTGGAGACCCAATAACTTTGTGAAATGAAATCCAAGATGGCCATCTCACCTGCAAATCTAATGCAATAAGGTTTATTGAAACACCAAGACCTGTATGAGGAATCAAAAGATACAGCCTTTCCTAATTCCACCAAGAATTGCCCACATTACTGGCAAAGTCAAGTCAACTATCTCTCCACTCAACTTTCCCATCTATAAAACAGCATTTTAAAAGTCTGACTTCACAGAAGGGCACAGGGCACCATGAAACTAAATTAGATGTAAAATTTGGTTCCACAAACTCCTTGAGGCACATCGCTACACAGATCAGAACATTTGTCTGTTGTTAGAAAAGACTGATTTGGTTAAGAAATCAAAGCCGAGAATAGTGAACCGTCTACATGTGTAATGCAGTCATAGAATAATTATGTAGATATGATGCGCAAGACATTGCTTACTTTATATGATACCTCTGAGATACGGGGAATTCGCTTACGCAGAGTCCAGAATGGCCAATGCATATATCAACAGGCAAGAAGATTTGCAATCACAAGCCGTTCTTCCAAAACAAGTCAGATTAAGCCAGCTTCATTGGCATGTTCGGGAACTTCAGGACGCCAAATGTAATATATCAGAGAGAAAGGGAATCACTTGAGGCCTGGATGGAATAGCAGGGCATCGATGTTTCAATGGCACACTTAAGTGAGATTACTGTTCCTTCTAGCAAAAATCCTTCTTCTCTCATTTAAAAGTCATCAAGTTCCAGAGTTCCTTCCAAATATTTTGCCAAGAGTGGCCCAAGAGGACCACTCAAGGCAGATGCATAAAGGTTAAAGGAAGTGCTGGAGGCAGAATGCTTTGGAAAGGTACTTGTAGATTCCTCTAGAGACTGAATCTATCATTGTTGCCTTATGCTGTATGAAAGATGATGCAAATTGGACAAAGCCAAAATAACGGGTCT
The DNA here is from genome assembly GCF_014885135.2 of Alexandromys fortis. Taxonomy (NCBI): domain Eukaryota; kingdom Metazoa; phylum Chordata; class Mammalia; order Rodentia; family Cricetidae; genus Alexandromys; species Alexandromys fortis. The sequence continues at coordinate 7,844,349 of NW_026067936.1, forward strand.
GACTGATGTTCAGAAAAGAGCTACAAACTAGGAATGTGATAGCTCTGCTTAAAAGACAAAGACCACTACAGGCAACTCGGGAAAGCAGAGAGCAGGGGAAATCATCTTCCCAGAGAAGAACACAGCAATTGTTTATCCAATTCCAAATAGTCAGCTCTGAAAACATATACAGAAAAGTAACATTATATGGATCGAGTAGGTTATACTTATATGTTTAGGCATATATGTATATAAATATAGTTGTTATATCTAATTGTTGATATATCAACAATTTTAAAAGGACATGAATTTGAGAATGAGCAAGGGGATGCATGTGTTAAGGGAGGGCTGCTTGTTGATTCCCGGCTGCTCAGTCCCAAAACAACCACACAGAAACTATATTATTTAAATCACTGCTTGGCCTATTAGCTCTAGCTTCTTATTAGCTAACTCTTCCATATAAATTTAACCCCTTTCCATTAATCTGCACATCACTACGTGGATGTGGCTTACTGGATAAAGTTCTGTCTGGCCTGTTTCCAGCAGGTGCTCCATAGCTTCTCCTGACTCTGATCTCTTTCTCCCAGCATTCAGCCTAGTTCCGTTCCCCTATAGCTTGCTATAGGCCCAAAGCAGTTCCTTTATTAACCAATGATATTCACAACAGAGGGAAATCCCACATCATACATGGGAGAAACTGAAGGGAGGAATAAAAAGAGGGCATGGCATAATTATATTTTAATTTCAAAAAATAAAAAGGTTATCTTTAAAAAGTCACTAAACTTTAATCCTATGCATCCCAATGTTATCCCTTCCCTCACACCGAAGTCAACACTGTTGTTACCTGGGATTTATATTTAATGTGAAGAGGGGCACAGCAGATAGAGGCTGGAATTCTCTTTCACAGAGTAAGGACCATTGACTTTTGATACATCCCACATGATAGTCATTCTATCTATAGATGGCAAAGAGAGCAATATTTTTCACATTCACATAAAAATGACATGTTTCTCTCAGTTCTTATTTAGTCTTTAAGTTATTTGAGAAGTTAAATAAGTGTAAAAGATAATTTAATCACTGTAAGTAAAAACTACTCAATTTTCTCCAACTGTTTATGGGAAAGTGTTAACTTTAGGAGCCAGGGAAATGGCAATGTGTTCGCTGATTGTACAAAAAGTCATAGGCAGGTTATTCAAAAATCTCTGCGATAAGTGAGGGAAGAAATTGCTGTGGAATTTTATACAAGCAAAAATGAAGACATCAAAGGGTTTGGTGGAGATCATTTAGAGATAAATTACAAATGGGTATCTATGAACATAACTTGTTAAAAAGAGTTGATGCAATGGTAATATCATGGCTGCTGAGAGCCAGGCTAATACAAGGTTTTACTCAGAGCCCTTAATGAAAGGACAAAGTGAATCTAGCTGTGTATCCTTGTCCAGGGGAATACTTGCCATGGTCTGAACTGGGCTCTCAAAGGAGTTAAGGTTTTGAATCCTGGGAACATTGATTATTTGCCTGAAGAGAATGAAGTTATCAGTCCCAAGGGCCCTGTGTGCTCAGTTTGCAAGACACCTATGATAGCCTGTGTGCCCCATATTTAACACTGATTGATTAGCTTCTTGTCAGTTTTGTCCCATTGTATGTCAATCAGTCGCCACTGATTGTTTATTAGTTTCTGATAATGCCTCCCCCCAAGAATAGATTGTCTTAGAAAAAGTAATGAATATAATTTCATTGATTATTAGTCAATGATAGCTATAAAAATCCAGAACAAATACATAAAATGTGCTAACAGTGCAAGAAGTCAGCAAGTAACTTCTTGCTTTGTGATGAAAGGTATACAGTCAGTGTACCTAAGAGCTGCAGCGAGCAAATGTATCAACCATGATTTGCCTCTCTTTCTCTTATATTCTTCGCTGAGTTTTAAAAGCAAAGGTCAAATATTACCAGCAACTATTAGCATTCTAGGGTATAGATACCACAGAGAGGGGGTTGTACAGTATCTGGATGACTCAACCAGAGCATCATTGCATGTCCAGACACAGGAAATGGGTCTGTTAACTTCTTATGTTTTCATTTGCTGATAAAAATATATTAGTCAATATTTTTTTTTGCTACTATGTTTCAATCTTCAGGATAAGTTCCAAATGTCGTAGGTAACCATCTGTCTATTTTAAAGACCTCTGTGCATTTCAGAATTCCATCCTAAAGAAGAACATCACAACCATTTATAAGGAAAATCTAGTGTGATTTAAATTATTTTCTTTGTTAGGAACACCAAAATAACGATGCTCATTTTTCTTATTATTTTAAAATTCTTAACCATGGCAATAATTTAATGATTTTATACTATTTAAGGTTCAAAAAGAACCTATAAGTCTTAGAAACTCAAACCTATATTTTATTATATTTCTTATAAATAAGAAAACCACCTCCAGTGATATAATATTTTTTTTATTTTTTTGTGATATAATATTATGATAAAATAGAAACGTATTACTCCTATGGGTTTATAGTTAAACATCAATGAAACCTCAACTACAAGTGATGAAATTGATTCAATATGATTTAAAATTAAGAATCTATCATTCAAATCTGAGATGTTAATATATTTGGAGGTCAAATCAGGAATTTTAATTCAAGGACAATACTCTTGCTATGCTACTAGGTAAGAATAACATATAGCAACAGTGTAGAGTCGAAACATTTTCAAAGATATTCCAAATACGACTAAAAAAGTTTAGCATATAGGAAAAGTTAATACGAACTGCAAATGTCTAAAGATAGGTGCATGTTGGGACCATTTGGAGTCCTGGCCTTCAGCTGCTCTTCACTGCTAGCGATCTTTACTTTCCTTCTAATTTGAGTTACTAAAAGCTGTGTCAAAGTTGTTTACCAGCTCTGCTTCACGAGCACCTGTTGCCTTGGCCTTGAGGATAAGGTTTTCACCTGTTGGCTCACTAGACTGTTGGGTATGTAAGCCTCCATGGTGCTATTGAAGAAAGGGCTGCTTACCAGTTACTAGAGGTCTGTGTCTCTGTCTCTCTGTCTGTGTGTTTGTGTGTTTCAACCTCCAACCCCTTGCCCAAAGCTTGGGAACTGTATGGTAGCGCATAGAGCACAGATAGGCATTTTGCGCTGCAGGTGCATTATTCATTCAGTGTTTTAAAAAGATCAATAACACACACACACATACACACACATATGAGAGAGAGATTGAAAGAGAGAGAGAGGGGGGAGAGGGAGAGGGAGAGAAAGATAGAGGAAGTATATTGTGCATACCTTATCCAGGAAACTAATACCATCTAATGTTTACTGTAAGCTTAAAACCCACTTTAATTGATTGAAAGTACTGTGTTCCAACAGAGGAAGTCATTACTCTTTCCCAGTGGATCTAAAACTCCGGTCTGCACTGTTCATTCTTTGCTGCCAGGATTGAAACAGGCATTCGTAATTTGGCATGAATACATTTCCATATTGCCATGGCTCAGATTCGTGTTGGTTATTAACAATTACTTACCGGGTGTCTATGTCCAATAGCCTTTGGGAGCTCAATAGAAAATAGTAAAAATTCTTGGATGGAGAATTTCATTTTGTTCATCTTGTGAGACATAAAACAAGAGATGGACAAGTCAATTTTTGAGAAAAGAATTTTAGAAACAAATCTAACCTTAGTAACTTTTTCCTAAGTCTTCTTTCTCTTGCCATAGGGTAGCCAGAACAAGGGTTTCACCCTCACTTTCATTCCCTACAATCAATGACTGAATAAAGTTTTTACCTCTTCACATCTACTGGGTCCATCCACTTCTCCTCAGCCCCGGGTCCAGGACCTTAATGTTGGTTGCCTTTTATTCCCTTGCTGTCTTGTGCCTTAGTTCATAAAAACTGCCCATCCTACCTCTAGAGGGACTTCTCTAGAGTTCACATCTGATTCCTTTAGAGATTTTTTTTTATCCATTGTCAGCCTCCCATAAAAGGACCTTTAAAGAGGTTCCAACCGGCCTCTCCAAATGAACTTAGCTAAATATATTCCAAGAGACTCTGTAATTTTATAGTCCACCAAGGCATGCTTTTCCAGCTCTTCATGTTTTACAGTTATGAATTATGTCCCTCCCATCTTCTTTGCTAATTCCTAGGGTATGTGGGCTTCCTTGTCCATTTTCCTCCATTGCCTCATGCAAACTTGTAGACTTTATCTTTGCCAAAATAGCATGTTAATAATCTTCTCAAAGTGTATCTTTTTTGACCTATTCCCTAGGTTTCACTTAGAATGGCATTTTAAAACTGGTCATTTCAACAATTTGCTAAGGTTCTGGTGACAGTACGAGATTACAATTTCAGTGAATCCTATTTCTTACAGTACCATAAACTGTGACTACATTTTTCTTTATTCAAAACCCCTTTGTTCCAACCATCATGGAATATACTTATCTATCTCTTAAATCTTCATGAAAGACTTTCTCACCAAACACTGCAACCCATTTAATGAGATAAATCGTGTTATTTAAATTCCATCATTTTTGCCCAACATAGGCATATTTGCTAACTGGGTGAGACACCTTACCTAGGTCCAAATCAACCAAATTATTTACTTGTGAGACCTTATTTCAAGATTAATTGATTACTATTGGGGGATTGGTCACAGCATCATAAGTTCTATGAAGGTAATGAGTGTGCTGGGAAGAATATTGATCTAATGGTGAAGACACAGAATGGATTTGTGCTAAGAACTGTAAGAGAAGACCAATTTTAAAAAGCAGATGATTTAAGGTCTCACTCACCAAATTTCTAAACCTCTATGATGCTAAGACATTGTATAGGCATGGTAAGCTTTATTATCTTTCCAGACACAATATTCTAGACAAAGACATGCATGTCTTCTGTGTTAGGGCTTTGATCCAAACAACCTTTTACTCTAGGGTTGTCAAGCCAGTTCTTTACCTAGTAAACCCATGTACTGTAGTACATGGTGCTGCATTTAGAAGTGCATGAGTAGAAGAAAGATCTTCTCAAATTTACCAAAATTTAATAACTACTTTTCAATCATTCCTCCTTTACTACTTAGAAAGTGCATTGTCATATCCATTAACAAATGGTTTCCATTAATAGATTATGTCAGATATTGACTCCCGTAAATGACTATCTACCAGGTCTTTTGTGCTTTAGCTACAAGTAAGTAAATTAATGTAAAAAGATATTTTAGCCAACACAAAATGCCAATATATTACTATTAATAATATTATTGCTCTGCCAGGAATCTATGCTACATTAATGTCATAGAAGAGCATAAAACTTTATTTATTACTTCTCAAGAAGAATACTTTAGCACAATCATCTAGCCTAGAACTATACTTTCATAATAATTTTGAAAAAAACTAGGGACATTATTTTTAGTGGAATTTTGTTCCTTTGATTTTTTTATAATACACTAACAATGAAAATAATATTTAATTCCATATCTTGTTTTATTGCCAAAGACAAGTCAATGAACTGGGATGAAAGTGTTCCTAAAGCAAATTGTAGGGTTCCTCTAGGCATTAGTGATCCCTAGAAATAACAGTTATATTTATATAGACAACAGTATTTTTAAAAGAGAGAAATCTATATTTAAAAGCTCCAGAATTGCTGTATTACAGAAACAAAACTGAAAATGCAATGTGAGACCTTGTGCCTGGCAGTCAGATCCACAGAGGTGCTGAGGCAGGGCAAATCTTACCCCAGAGGCTGAAGGAAAGTCCTGGAAAGACTGAAGTGAGGATGAGGGATCATTGAGCCGACGCAATATATAAATAAAACCCAAAGCTAATTAGTAAAACCAGAACCACTTCATTAATTATTCAGGGAAAGCTTTCAATTTGTCTCCATATAGGAAAGCAAACATTAAGAAAGTGTCCAATGAAAAGAGATGGTCCTGCGAGATGACACCCGTGGACCACCAGTCTGGGCAGCCACTGATGAAACTGTAATATGTACCCTGCTATAGGCAAAAGTTTTGAAGCAATTTTATACATAATAGAGAACTAGCAATAGGATCCCGCCATCATTGCATGAAAATGTCTCTCAAGACTCAGTTGGGACCAGGTACAGAAGGACAGATCCTCTTTTCTCTCTTATCTGTCAGATGAGATGTGAATCATGTTTTTGAAATTTTAGATTTCTGTGTTTGAGTTCAAGTGAATGGATATCTGAACACAAGGAAGCAAGAAGGGAGCCATCAGTGAATGCGGGGAGGCCTTAACAGGTGCGATAATAAAACACATGTGATGTGAATTAAAGGAGACAATAGTAGGTATGGGGATGGTTAAAGTACACAGAGAAAGGATTTAAACAGAAAGTACGGGTGGGGAGAGAGTCAATAGAAACAAAGGATGTCTGAACTAGATGTCTTATAGAAACCGACTACTTTATAGGCTACCAAATATATGTCATTTTTAAAAGTTGTAATGGGGGCACTCTGCATGGGGACATTGCTCCCAGAAGTTATAAATTTTTAACTGAAAATTCCAATTCCAGGTGTGAGATAACTCCCTGTGAGTTGTTTGATGAGGATGCCTCAGACTTCAAAACCAACAGAAGCTATTGCCGTTGCTCTTGGTTGCCCATACATACACTCTGAAGGCAGGGAACAGGGAATTCATGTAGGAGCTGAGATGGATGCCTCCCACTAATGGTTATGGTTCACAGTGCTGAAAGGTGTTATCAGCCTGTATGTGGGGGGGGGGGAAGGATCATCATCAATCTTATTCAGCTGTGATTGCTGTGTGCGACAATACTGACCTGCCAGGCAAGATATGGAGCGGCAGTACTAACATGATTGCGTGGGGATTAACCAACAACTTTCACACTGGATTTGAGATTTGTTCCATGGGAAAGGAATAGATGCTAGATACTGCAAATCTAGGCAACAGCCTATGGCTGGTAAAGTCACATTCTCCAGAAAGGCATAGACCCATGGCCAAACGACCTTATAAATTTTTATATTTCTAACTGTAGTCTAGTGCTGCTTTCTGCTTGGGTAGAGATTTTTTTGTTGTTGTTTGCAGTGACAGAAGCAAATGCAGAGCCTCTTACCTGGTCAGAGTGTTTAGAATACAAAGCTGTTGAATGCTCAGCCCTACAAGTGGGACATCTATTGCAGATCCTCTGAGGCTCAGAGTATTGCAGAGAGAAGGGAAGAAAACAGAAACAGATTATGTGGAGGAGTGCTATGAAAGACTGGCTTCTAGGTATGACATGCCATTGTCGTCATGAATACACATGATCTGTGAATACATGCACAAGACCAGTACATAATCAGACCTTTCAGTATTCCATTTTGGATCATGGAGGACTGTACAAGGCCTTACCATCCCCAAAGGAACTGTGATTGGCACAGGAGAGGACATCATTTTCTTAGGTGTTGTAGACACGGGCAAGTTTCTTATGCCGTATACAGTTACCTCTTACCCATACCATGAAAGTAGCCCCCATAAAGCTCAGTGAGCCACAAAAAACAAAATCACAAAAGTAGTAAGATGAATAGTTGGGCATAAGAAGGGGTCAGAAAGAGTAGAAAGAGATACAAGAGGACAATTGATGGTGAATATGTCACAATACAGCATATATATATACACATATATGTAAAATATGTTAAATTGAAACATCTCTGCAGTAGTATTATAATTGGATAATATATTAAAATCACTAATATAAAAATAAAAAATAATAGCATATTAAAAATAAAATTCCTCATCTAATTGTGCAAATAAAAATTGAGATATGAGCAAAGTCAAAGAAAGGGAGAGTTAGGAATGGAGTTTAATAATAGAGCAATTGACAAGCACATATAAGACCTATGGGTTCAATTCCCCATTACTGTGTGTGAGCAGGTAGGGGCAGAGAGAGATTGAAGACTTCAATACGAATCTGTTTAGGTTAAAGTTAACAAATAAAGTTAATGAGAAGGATGCGTTGACATATATAATTAAATAGCTGTTGTTTGAAGATAGCTTGTTTTCTGAATGACAGTAGCAAACTGTATCGATTATTTGTCTAACAAACTCGCCACATATATAAAGATCTCATAGTCTTCTTAATGCAACCGAGAGCTATGTAAACTCTGCATAATGTAGAATTATTAGTAATATACGTTTTATTTTAAGTATATACTTAGGCTTCACTAATAGTACTTGTCAGTAGTTTTAATAATAATTATATAAAGGTAGAATTTTTCAAATTTTCTTTGTAGGTTTTAATATACTCTCCAATATTTTTCCTGTAGAAAAGATATAACATTTCTAAAGGACTCAGCAAAAACTACAAACACAGTGTATATTCCCTGAGAACTGTTGTCTGTTTTCCTTTATTCAAGCATTTGTCTTTTAAAATAATTAATAGCATAAGATAAAATGACATAAAGACACAAAAACATACTTCATATCTCTATCTCTACATATTGATCTAATACTTAGAAAGGTAAACCAAATGATTTTGAGTCAAAGTGTGAATAAAATTAAAGTTGGAAAACAAACATCTGTTGAATTGCTTGTAGAAATCTTTAATATTTTGGTATGATACCTAAAATGTGTTTAATGAGGTAATTTTGTCTCATATGTAAGATATCAAGACAAGATAATAATGTGTGTGCTTAGACTGTGGAACACTTAGTTCTCAATCTCCAGTAAGTGTGCGTGGTTAATATGCACGTGGTTAATAAGCAGGTCACATGATTACCAAAAGTGCTATGAAGTCCACGAAGATGAGAGACCCAACTGGGTTCAAAATGTGGAGTGGGAATCTAAGGAATTATCCACTGGTATCACCTGTGTCATGTTGACGTTAATTAAATGTTGGTCCCATTATCAAGCAGCTGGTAACAGGTCTTCAATGTTTTGGCACACAATTACAAGTAGATAGAGATCAGCAGACATGAGAATCCCTTCCCTAATGCTGACAAACCCAAGATTAGTGTACTGACAGGACACAAGAGAAATTAGATACAAACATATACGATGTGTCACCTGACAGCAACCTAATTCCTGGCGGTGCCACAGTCCATTAGCCAGCTCCCAAGCCTCTTTTGTCTCTTTGTGCTATTGATTCCACATCTCGAATAAATAATATTACCACGATAGTACCATAATTCTATTATACGGAGAAATTTTAAAAGCTGATTATAAAATAAATATTTAAAAAAACACTATACAATGGCTGGGCACAGTGGTACATACTTGTAAGCCCAAGGTTTGGGAGGCTGAAGGGGGGGGGGGCATGGCATATTCTTGTATATCCTTCATTGATATCTAGCATACTGAACTGTTGATTGGATTATTTTAGGGTGTATGTACTTTTTAGTTACTTATATATTATAGACACTATTAACACATCAGTTGTAGAAACAAGATTTATATAATCCTTTGTGGAAACTCTTTATTATATTCTTCACTCGTTTTCTATGCAAACCCTTTTAATTTCATGTTATTATCTACTCTGCCAATTTTTGGATTTTCTTTCTGAGCACTTGAAGACCTTTTTCAAAATTCCTTTCCTACCTGTGTATGTTGAGACATGCTGACTCTTTTCGTCATACAATTTCAGAATGTCAGGGCTCACGGTAGTTAATCCATTCTTAATCTATTTTTGTACAAGGTAAGAGATAAGGATCTATTTTATTTCCTCTACATATGAGTATCAAAAATGTAGTCAGCATAATGGCTGTGTGGTGATTTGAAAGAAAATGGTCCCCAAAGAAATTGACACTAATAGGAGGCAGAGGGGAGGCTTTGTTGAAGTAATTATGACTTTGTTGGAGGAAGTGTGTCACTGTGGAGGCAGGCTTTGAACTCTCATATATGTTCAGGCCACTTCTTACTGCCTGCAAGCCAAGGTGTAGAACATTCAGCTACTTCTCCAGCACCATGTCTGCCTGTACACCATGATGTCACACCATGACAATAATGTACTAAACCTCTGAAAATGTAAGCCACCCCCAACTCAGTGTTTTCTTTGTAAGAGTTACTGTGATTATGATGTCTCTTCACAGCAGTATAAACACTACGATAGGATGTTTTTTTCTTTTAGCTTTCTTATTTTTAAAAAGATATGCCATTTTAAACCTATATATTTTTTATTTTTAGTAGCTTATGAAGAATAAGGTTTCATTGTGCCATTTTCCAAATAGAATTTGTCTTTTGCTCTTCCTCATTCTCCTTTCCTCCCTCCCCATTGCATCTACTTCCCCTATTTATCAACATTACTTATTTCCCTTGTATGATCTTCTCTGTAGTTTCATAGGCCATATCTACTCTCACAACCTTCTATTTATATACCAAAATGAAATGTTAAAATCCGCATATAGGAGTGAACATGTGAGTTCTTTCTGAGAGGAAATTACCTCAGTTCATTGAATACTTTTCAGGTCTATCAATTTCCTACCAGTTTCATAAGCTGTCCCTAAAGGGTGGTTAAATTCCATTTTATATATACATATATGTGTGTGTATGTGTATATACATACATACATACGTACACACATGCAAATGGTATATGCATTTTCATTATCCATTCATTGATGACTATTTAGGCTAGTTCCATTTCCTAGCTATCATAAATAGTCAGCTACAAATATAAAGTATCAAGTATCTCTGCAGCAGTATAAAGAGCCATTTAGATATATGCCCAGGAGCGGGTCACATGGTAGTCCTGGTTTTAACTTTTTGTGGAACGTGTATACTGATTTGGATGGTGATTGCGCTCGTTTCTATTGGCTACCGGCAGTAAATAAGCTTTCTGTTTTCTAAAGCTGTTTGTTTTGTCCAGTACGCAGTTTTTCCACCTTTTTCAGATACCGGGTAACTGTGTTTCTATAGTTTTAGCCCTGACTTCTTAATTCCTTTGATCTATGAGTCTCTTTATGCCTGTAGTGTGATGTTTTGTTACTGTGACTATGGAGCATGACTAGAAATAAGATATTCCAATACTGCCAACACCATCTTTCTTTGTAGGATGGCTGTGACTATTTAGGATCTTTGGGTTTGTGTGTGTGTGTTTTCAGATAAAACTCAGTATTGTTATCTTCTATTCCTGTGAATATTGTCATTGAGGTTCTTCTGACAATTGTAATCAAATCTGTAGATCATTTTTGGTACTATAGCCACTTTTATGATATCAAATCTGTCAACTTATAAACATACAAGGCCTTACCATCATATAGTGCCTTCTTTAATCTCGTCTAGTGTCTCCAGAGGTACAGGACCGGTCTATTTCTGATAGCATAAACTCACCTCTCTTCAATTTAACTTTCACCCAAATTCCATCATCTCCCCACATTTTTCCCCTGACAGTTTCTCCTTCCGTTTATGTTACTTTCTACATTCATCCTATCATCTATAAACTAATCAATAGTTTCACTATGTTTTTCTTTTTTATGTTTATTTTTAGTAATATGCAAAATGACTAATATATTAGTTTGCAAGACACTATTAATGTCCTTTTATTCCCTAACATGATAAGGGCATAGGACTAATTGAGTTTAGTTGAGTCTTATTCTATTTCCATACTGCATCTACCCTTGGATAAGGTCTATTGCTGAAGACAATATTCCACTCAAAGCGGAGGACTATGGATAGAATATGCTAGCCTGGATACAAACTTCTCAGAAAAAATAACACTGCAAGGCTATTAGAGCTTATTCTCTCACAGAGAGTAAAAATCCTTGCTCTGAAAATAGAAGGGAGCCCTAAATTAAAAAAAATTTAATCAATGATCTAACTCTAGATGTACAAGACAGAACACAAAAACACAAATAACATGAAAAAATCAATGCAATACATCTCCTCCAAAAATCTAATAATCCCAAACTTGTCCTCGGATCCATTTATCTTCTGTCTCAAAAAATTACACCTCCTTGTCAAAGTTAGACACTATCTTAAGTTAAAGGGACAGAAACAAATATCCCAAGAAAATGGAGTTAGGACACAAGAAGAGATGAGTGTTCATATACCTGCAAGAGTGCAGCTCAAACCCTAAATAGTCAGATGAGATAAGGAAGGTCAATTTATACTGATTAAGGAAATAATACATCAAGTATAAATTACAACTTTAAACATAGTCACTGAAAGCAGGTATACCCAAAATGCTAGAAAAAAAATGCTTCTAGATGTAAAGTGACAGATTCAACACAATAATAGTGGGTGACTTCAATACTACCCTACCCTCACCAATAGACAGATACCCTGATTAAGATAAAGAAACACTGGTGTTGAATGTTATTGTAGATCAGGTGGACTTGACAAACATTTAAAGAAGATTCCATCCAAGCACCTGCAGAATACCCATTCTTCTTAGTAACAAATGGAACAATGAGTTATTGTTCAGATATAAGGACACCAAACAAATCTCAATGACGATAGGAAACCTAAGGAAACTTCCTAAAGTAATCTGACTGTACTGAAATAAAATTAAAGATCCACAGCGACAGAATCTAAAGCCAACTTCCAGACGCATAGAGATTGAACAACACATTGTTGAATGATGAATGAGTCACTGATGAAATCAAAATGAAAATGAAAAAGTCCCTATACTGAATGAAAATGAAGATAGCATCACAAAATTGAGTGGTACAATGAAAGCAGTACCAAGAGGGACGTTTAGAAATAAAGACATTCATTTAAAATAGAGCAGTCCTACATGCCTTAATGTTACATCCCAGTGTCCTGAAAAAAGTCAAACATCAGAGAAGAAGATAGAAAACATAACTATCGTGGCAGAGATTAGAAAAACAGAAATTAAAAATCAAATAATCAAAGAATCCAAGATTTAGTTTCATTGGGAATATAAACAAGTAAATAGATCTTAAAGCCAAAAAATTGATAAGAAAGGAAAATGTCATAATTTTGAGAAGACAGAGAGACATTACAACACATAACAACAACATTCAGAAATGAAATCATAATTACATTTCTTTTATGGATATCTTATGGATATCTGTGCCTGAGTGTAAGCACATATATCATGTGTGTAATACCACTGGACCCAGAGGAGGGTGGTGAATCCCTGGAAATGGCATTATAGCTTGCAGGCTGCCTGACATGGGTGCTGGAAACTGAACTCTTGACCTCAGGAAGATGTGTTCTTAACTGCTTAGCTATATCTCTACTGCCAGGCCGTTTCTTAAAGTCATATTTCACTTAATTAAAAAAATCTAAAAGAATGATCATATTTCTGGGTGCTTAAGAATACCAAGTTAAACAAAACCGATATAAATAATTCAAATGGATTTATAACACACACTGCTGTTGAAGCCTTAATTTAGATCCATACCAAACATCAACAACAAAAATATCCAGACCTGAATTTACACATTGCAGACAGAATTCGATCAGGCATTAAAGAGAACAAATGTAAATCCTGTTCAAATTATTCCATAAAATAGAAAGGAAAGAATATTTTTAAATATATTTTACAAAGCCAATATTTCACTGGTAGCAAAAGCAGTTAAAGACACAATTGAATTAAATACCCATCTCCCTGGTGAGCATAGATACAAAAGTTCTCATAAAATATTTTCAAACTAAGGGCTGGAAAGATGGCTCTATTTTCAAGGGCAGTGGCTGCTCCAAAGAGGACCCTTCTGTTTCTAGGACATGAATGTCATCATACAACCTTCTCTGACTCCAGGTCCAGGGCTTCCAATGCCCTCTTCTGGCTCCCACAAACACCATCCACACACACACAGTACACTTAGACACACGCAGACAATATACCACATACATAAAATAAAAATAGACAAATCCTCAAAAGCAAAACGTTCAGCCACAACTGTGGCATTGTTTGCTAATATCAGAAGCCAGGCTCCCTGATTTTACAAACAAGACTAAAGAACTCCAGGGATCTCCTAGGCTGTCATCATCAGACAGGGATTGCACAGTCCTAATGTCATGCCCTTAGATTGTGCAGCCACTGGGTTTTCAGCTTCTCCACTGTGCAGATGTCTATGTTGGACTATTCAGCTGAAGTAGTATAAGCCAGTCTAGTAAAGTCTCTTTGCACCAAATCATCATTCTGTCCATTCAGTTCCTCTAGACTAACCCAGGAACCACACAGAGTGTCCTCAAAGAAGAAATCCAAACAACCAATACATATTTTAGAAAGAGTTCAGCATCCTTAACCTTCAGGAAAAGGTGAATTAAAATGAGTTTGAAATTCCATCTCACTCCAGACATAATGGGTGTCATCAAGTAAACTGAAGGTAAGGCATGCGGGCGACGTTGTGGAGATGAGAGAACCTGTACAGTGCTGGGAGAAGTATAAACTTGTTTGGGGTCTATTGATATTAATGCAGATGTTTCTCAGAAATCCAAAACTGGGGCTATGGTAGGACCCAACTGTATAAGTCCCAGGCATATGCTAAGGATTCCCTTTCTAGCACAGAGGTCCTTGTGCTTTCTGGTTATTGATGCTCTGCTCGGAATACCAAGGAGATAAATCTGCATAGATGTCCATCTTCTGATGGATAGATAATGAATATGTGGTAAGTATACACAATGGATTTAATTCTACCTCAAGAACAAATTAAACTCTCAGATTTTCAGGAAAAAATATAATGAATGCGGTATCTAAGACTCAGAAAAAATAAATATCACATGTATTGTAGAAATATCTTTCTATAGTACAAACCTTAGCTTCTGATTTATATGTATGTGTGTTTATGTGGATGAGCTATTGTCAGTGCAGAAGGAGACCCACAGATGGTGGAGTGGGGAAGCTGGGGAAGTGCAGTGGAGGGTGTCCAAAGCAGCAATAGTGATGCATGTGTGTGAAAATAGCACAGGGAAACCAGGCTCCTTTGTATGATAACATTAAAAAGCAATTAGAACTAATAGCCGAAATGTCACAGAGCCATCTTCAAGCAGCACCTGGAGAAATTCACACTTTCTGAAAGTTAGACTACCTAGCTGCCCAGAGAATGAACGTGAGGTTAGCCTCTTTAGCTTCCACATATTTCCTGTCACCACTGGGAACTATATAGTGTTACGTTGTTTTGCCTTTTCTTGTTTGAACTTGTCACACCCCCAAACCAGTTGCCTCTCCCTGCCCACTGCAGCTCACAGTCATTGTAAAGGATGGCTTTTAATAGACAGCAATCACTTGGAAATACATGATCTCTAATGTTATGAGAACCATACAGACACCAGTGATTCTGTTCTGTAAACTGACTCATGGGAAAGATACCTTACCCCTGCCCCACCTACCTTTTCTGCTCTAGGGCTGTGTGTGGTTGTACAGCCAAGTTGCAGGTTCCATCCCTCACCTACCTTTCCCAACTGTGTCACAGTACAAATGCCATCAACCTTCTTTCTCCCTTTTCTGAGAAGGGGGCAGCACAATGGGACTCACAAGCATATAATTTTACATCTGGTAGGTATCAGTTAAATCCAAGCCTTCATGACTGTTTAACTAGAAATTCAGAGGACTAAAAGAAAGAGTCGATACTCAGAATAGAGGCCCCAAAGCTAGTGCTTCTTCTAACCTGCCACAGAAACACCATTCCTGGATGAAAGCAATTTTAATCCAACTGTCAGGTGGACATAAAACTTCATCCTATGCTGATTGGGCTGACATTTGTCCTCAGTAGTGACTCTCGGGACACTCTTCTAAAAGAGTGACACCTTCAAGGACTCCCTCCAGAGACTTTGGAAAGCATACAAAAGATCCAATCAACTTCATAATAACCAAGGAATTAGCTAGCTTGAAGGAAAATAGTTCATTCCCTTCTATTTTGTCAGTGAAGGACAAAGAGGCCACAGTGAATTATCTTGGGAGACAAGCATGCAGGAGGAGATTTGGTAGTCAATTCCTTGCCGGCAATTTAGAGCCCTGCAGTCATGTTCTCTGTATATTCCATGTTGAGCATAGTGCTGCCGTGGAATAGATGCCCCTAAATTATTTGATGGCTAAAACAATAGACTTGTGTTTTGGAGCAAAGTGGAGGCAAAAGGAAGACACCAAATGCAGGAAAGTCTGTTAGATTTGCTCTTGACAAATAGGCTCATAGCAGCACCATAAATAAAAATGACAAATTAACTTGTTTGTTTGCTCTGTGAACAGGAAGGCTCATGCTTTGCCACAAGTTTGAACATTTTTACACAACTGGGCTCCTCATTCACTACAGTTTTCCCATTCTGCGAAAGCAACTACAGAGTGAAAGATGGTCCCTTCCAGATGTCATCATCAGTCACAAGCAATCCACATCTTCTCTGTCAAAGTCTTCTGTTTCAATGGGACATGAATTACCTCCACAGGATCTTTACACAGTGGTTCAATACAATGTTCTTTTATTGATGCCCCTTTAAATGCTAAAGACTTACTGAGTATACATTGGTTGATAAATTTGGTTCAATAAAGGCAATTTAGTCTATCTACACAGTGACTACACCATTACCAGGAGTTTCCCTGATAATGCTTCTTCTTAACTTCCCCGTCACTCATGTCTGGAATTTTATCTTATGTTGTAGTATATTTCCACATTAGATTTTAAGAAATTGCTTGGTCCTCCATAGACATTTATGAGATTAAGTAGAAAGGATGCTATACTTGGTTGTGATTTTGAGACAGCCCAAATTCAGTGCATGACCCTGAATAAACTTTTCCAGGATTAGAGGATTGGAAAAAGAATGGGTTTAGAGGGGAGGGAGTCAGGGAACTGAAGGAGAAAATTCAAACACTTGACACTGGGTTCTAGAAGTTACAACAATAGAGATTAAAAATACAAAGGAATAAAAGACTCATAAGAGGCCAAAGAGCAAGTGGAGCTTGGAGCAAAGCAAGGAATCTTGATTTTTTTTTTCCAGGAAAGAATATGACAAGTGGCAAAGGAAATAAATTCCGATGGGCATGTGAAGACGAAGATCAGGAAAGAACTAGGGTCAAGGCATTGTCAGCCTGGATGTTCAAGAGCTCACTCCAAGCAAATGGTCAAACCAGCATAGTAGATATTTGAGGGCAGCTCTGACTTCATTACTTAATTCACTGGTGGTTGTCTGTGAAGAATATCTCCAGGATCATAGACATGAGTTAGAAATAGAGACAAGCTATGCACACCCCCAATCCAAAGTCTCCAAGAGGATTTTCCTTCTAGTCTTGGAAGTGCTTCAAGCATATCAAACAATGTTAGTGGCAAAAATAAGCTACCACAACAGCCATTCCCATTCTCCAACTATCTGAGGATTAGAGGACACAGTCTGACGTCAGGAAACCAGTGTCCTAAAAGTCTCAGGTTCAGAAAGTAGCAAGAAAACAGTGAGAAGACAGAGGATTCACTAGCAGTTCTGATTGGGAAAACCATCTGGTCATAGACTCAGTGGTAGAAGCCCAGACAGAAGCAATAGGCTTAGAGAAAAGGTATAGTGAGGATTACTGGCCCCAAGAGGCCTCCACTTTACATGATATCCTAGAGTAGTGGAATGAGAAAGTAAACAGAAAGGGTTTCCTTGAATATTCCTAAATTGGCTTTCTGGTTGTTCAGACACTAGTATTAGATCAAGGCAATGAGATTCTATAGTCTGGGTCATTCCTAAGCTATGCTGCCCACATTCCAAAGGACAAGAGATTGGCTCACCGCCACTTGATCTGCATGCCACTGTCCGAATGAGGGAGGACAGAAAATGTACAGCCCAAGAAAGAACACAGACAAAGGCCAGACGGGTGGTCAGAAAGGAACAATGGGAAAATGATGCCAAGGTCACAACAAGAGTTCGGCTGCAGGCGATGCCAAGGCTCTTGTTCATTGTGTTAATGCCCGGTTCTCCAACTATAGAAAACTGAGGAGTTCCCTTGTAGGCCGTCCTTTACCCATGCTATCCCCATAGCTCCTTCTCCCGCCTGCTCTTCACTCTGAAAGACAACCAGGCTAATCTAAAGCATTACATTTCCATCAACAATTTACTTGTAACGCCATTAAGAAAGAGTACCAACATCTGTAGGCTATGAGGAAATGGAGCTGGTAATAATGAAGGTCTGGAGAACATTGGAGTGATATAGGAATCTAAGGAGCCACATTCTATCATATCCTTAAAGCATCCACTAACTGTGTCTGAGATACTGAGAAGTTTGTTTTTGGGATATTTGAAAACGATGCACTCTTTTTGCTGAATGGCAGGATTGGTGGTTAAAATACTGAAGTATGGATGATATGCTTGACTATCTATCTCTCTATCTCTCTATCTATCTATCTATCTATCTATCTACTTATTAGCTCCAAGAGGTAATTACTCTATATTCATTTTATTAATCAATTATTTTTTGTATGCGTCAGCAGACATCTCTGATCCCAGCAATTTGGAGGTAGAAGAAAGATGGCATATTCATGGATAGCCTGGTTATATTCTGACTTCAGTGCTAGCCTGGGCTACAGAGTGAGATTGTGTTTCATAAAAACCAAAACAAAAATAACCAGCCCCTAAAAGCAGTCAAATAAATAGGCAAAAAATACCCAAAACATACAAACAAACAACAACAATCAAAACAAACGAACCCACCAATAGCTGCCTTTAGACTCACTGAAGACAGAAAGTATCAGTTCACTTGCACAGGTCTCAGTTTCACCATATGGGAGGAGTGTGGTGTGTCGCCCCATCCTGGTCTCACACCCTAACACACAGCACCACACACACACACTCATGCATTCCTTTAAAACGCGCAGAAATTAGAAAGTCACCCTGAATCTTAAGAGATATAAATTTTTATTTCCTTATTGACTTCTCCTGAAATGGGAACTTGGGCTCCCCTCTGTGTACAGGAGAGGAACAATGTGAAAGAAAGGAAAGGAGAAGGTACTCACGGGTGCACGAGGCTGCACACATGCATAAGCTAGCTACCCCACTGTGTCTTGTAAAATGCGCTTCCATCCTTCCTGTTGAGAGTCGACCACGGTGATGGAGGTGGCAGCGACGAACGGTAAGATGCACTTGTGACCAATGCGCATCAGGCAGGGTCCCTTTTGAGATCATTAGCATCAAACATTCCAAGCTGTGCTGATGTTCAATCAGCTAACTTCTCCCTCAGTGCACCTTGACAGGGTTATACAACTCCTAACTTCAATAAAGGGCTCTGAATTCCTCAGAAATGGGGAACAACAAGAATAAAAGGCTGCTGCTGCTGCTTAAAAAATGACCCCAAAGTGATGCTGGTATTGGATTCTTAGAATTGAATGTTTCCTGAGGTTATCATACGATATAGTAAGTAAGGAATATTATGGGTGGAAATGAAACTCAAAAGTACTTTTCCCTGTTACAAGAGGTTAAATTACAGGAAAACAAAATTGATGGTAAAAAAGTTGGAGGAGAAGCCTTGCTAGGAAAGCAGATAACTCTGGGACTCCTGCAAAGCCGTTATGTGCTCTCTTGTCAACATGGTGGTGAAGCTTCAGTGGCTAGGCAGGGGAAGAATGAGGATGGGCAGTTGGGATGCAGGGAGTGCGTGGGTGCCATGAGCAGGTGCCATATGCACTGACCTGGGCGTGCACATGATAACATGAAAGCCATGGTACGAAGCTGTAGTCCTACTGCGGGCATGCCATCAGTTAGCTACCATCGCCCGTTAGGAAACATGCTACTTTTACTGTGTTATCAGCCACATTTTTCCATTTGGTCAATGAAGAGGTAGTATTCTTAATAAAATCTGGATCCCTCTGAGACTAGAACAGAAAATGACCATGCAGGTTAGAACACATGGGAAGGGCTGAGGAGATAGCTTCCTCAAAAAAGTGTAATTTTTGCCAGCATGAAGCTCCGAGTTTCGTCTCCAGAACACAGGTTTAAAACCTGTGCATGGTGGTAGCTGCTTGTAATCCCAGCACTGAGGTAGTAGGGCAAGGTGAATTCCTGTGGCTTGGTGGCCACTTGAGAAGGTTTCAGACCACTGAGAGATTGTTTCAAAAACCAAAGTTGACAACATCCTGATGGCTGGGACCTATATCATCTTCTTTCCTCCACACCCCCCATACAAGTACTCACACACACTCACAGGCGCACACACTCACACAAACACAGGAAATTACTACTGCTGGTTTTCTATGACGGTACCTGCAATTTCAGAGACCAAAGCCATCAAACGAGAGCATATGTTACACAAAGATACCCTGTGGAATAAATTGGCCAGGGTCTCTATACGCCATTAAGGCTTCCATAAATAATTGTATTAATTATTCCAGCGATTCTCTGATAAAGAAAGCCCATGAAATGATAATTCACATTGGTTCCTTGGGATGAGACAATGAGCATCTTCTCGCCAAGGGTGGCAAAGAGAGGTCGCCTTGTCAAAACCCCCTTTCTCCACTCCAGTGTGCATTTGCAGAGGCAGTTACGTCACTCTGAGTTGCTGTGTCCTTCGGCATGCAGCTTTCCAGACGCCAAGTGACAAAGACTCAATGTACTAAAAACTAGAGTTACCTTGTATCTGACATGCATATTTGATAATATCATCTCATTTACTTCTTGCATTTCCTATTCTAGAATTTTGTTGTTGTTGTTGTTGTTCCTTCTTTGGTGTTTATGGAAAATCTCAACCTCCTTGTTCTAATTATTTTAGAGGGAACTGCTAAAAGGAAGAGGTGTCCAGCTCTTGGCAAGTGTTGTGAATGCAAACTCAAGAACCAAGAACACACTTGTCCATACCATTAAGAAAAAATTATTCTGAAAGATGATTCTCCAGGAGGGGGGGCCTAGGTACCTGCCATGCAAACATATGTCTCCTCCAAAGTTTTCATCCTCTGGTGTTCTTTGAAAGAGTTAAAATCTTTCTTAGAATAGCCATGAACAGTACTAAAAGGCAATGTTTGATACTTCTTCAAACAAAGAAATTGCTGCAGTTAGGCATTTTCTCTTTGACTCCACATGGAATTGCTAGAGGAGTCAGTTTGCTGCCCTGTGGTGTGGACAGTTGACTTCTTAGCTGACTAAAGTCTGTCACTGGAAACAGTACTTCATATAAGCACTCCTACATGCTGGCATCCACAACGCCTGCCTGGCTCTGGTTCCTTCCACATCATGATACTGTTTTCATGGAGTTTGGGATATTAAATTACAAGTTAAAGTTTTAGCAAACTGCTTGACTTGGGTACGGTCAGAGAGAATTGCTGTTGAGCTAGCCAATTTTCCTGCTTTTATCCCTGGCTTTTGTTAATATAACTCCTGACAGTTCCTGTTCCTTCTGATAACGAGGCCACCTAGGACACAATATTCCTCATTCTAATGGCTAGCTTTGGCAACCAATGATGTCACAATGACAACACAATGTTTTCTTTTGCTTTGAGTTACTTTTCATGACTCCAGGAGAAAAAAAGAAGGGAATAATATGAAAAAGACAAAGCTGGAGGAGGAGGAGGAGGAGGAGGAGGAGGAGGAGGAGGAGGAGGAAGAGGAGGAGGAGGAGGAGGAGGAGAAAGGTGAGAGATGGAGGGGAGGAGGCGATGGGGGGAGAAAATATACAAATTCCAGGCATTAGGGGTCCTGGAGGTATCAAATTGTTTCCACAGTCTTATTTTCCCATCCAATCCTAGACTCCTTTCTGACCCATCAAGTCACTAAGTACAAGTTCATTTCCGCATTATCCAAAACAAAACATAATCAGAAGATCAATGTGCTGTGAAAATTATCATAGAAAGTATTCAAAAGCCAAATTTAGACGCATTTGAATTATCTGTGGTGTTAGGGTTATTTCTGCTGTCATTCCTCTCCATTAGGGCAAGACTAAAGTTGACTTTAGCTATAATTTCATGGTCTATAAAAACAACCATGGAGAATTGGGTAGAGACTGCAATTTGGTTCAAATATTTTAAGAATTTTCTTCAATAACAACATTTATTTGGCTTCTTTCTTTTGGAATAGTGCACCTATATTACTTAATCATAAGACACGGAGGACAGTTCCAGTAGACCAGAAATGGGTGGAGCTAAACCATGGAAAAATACTATTTACAACTGACCTGGGGAACCCTTATGTTTTAAGATTGAACTGCATTTACTGACTTAAGAAGTAGTGAGGGGGTGAGTTGTCATGGGGAACTGTAATCAGGTATAACAGGAAAAATGTCTCAAAAACAGATAAGCACAATTTCTAATAATGTGACCCAGCTACCCAATAGCCTAGCATGCAGCTCTCACAGACCTGGTGTCTCCTCTTGAACTGCGGCTATCAAATGTCTTCACCCAATTCCTTTGAAATAGAAATTGTTGAATTTTTTTTTTTGCAGAGAATCTTTAAAAAAAGTAAATATGCTTTCAGTTTTATTCTTTTTGTTCTATTGTTTTTTAAAGGGCATAAAAGCAGATCTAGGGGAGATAATTAGTCCTTAATCTGTGGTTTGAATCTCAAAAATTGTATGTATACACAAGAGATTACAGAAACACAGAATTCAGCCTAAGTTCTTGAAAAGTTTTTCCCCTCTTAATGGTTTTTTTTTTGGTGAAAATTACATGAAAACATGATTTTTAAAATTCAACAACATAAGACAACAGAGTATGAAAGGAATTTTCTCACACCACCACATTCCTGAATGGACAAGACCTTTGTCAGAAAGACAAAGAGGATGATTATTCTTATAAATAATACCTTTTCCATAAAACATTTGAGAATGAATCCATTGAAATGAGGGACACTGCCTTAATAACTTCTTCACAGACATTAAGGTGGCTACTATGCCCCAGATAGACTAGTTTTTGTCATTTCATTTATTTTTATTCCATTACCCACTAGTATGAGGATCTCACTTCCCTGGGAATCAACTGCCACATTTTATTAGCAACATTATTGCCTTTGGGTAGAATATGTTATCAGGCTTTGGCTGAGAACAACCCATGCCATCCAGCATTTCCTATGCTTTGACCTGAAGGATGGAGCTGCTTTTTATTGTGTACTTTTGTATAGCAGGCACAGTTCTACTTTACTGAGAGTTCTCAAAGTCAGAGCTATCTTAACCTGCCAATTGGGCTGTCACATTCATCACCATGAGCTCTGGAGTATGACCACATGGGCATATTTAACCACACTTAACTGTGCCCACCAGCAGATGGCCAACAAAAAATGAACTCAATGGGATTTTTGTATATATATATTGTCTCATATAGCTTTGTGCTTTGTTTCTGTCTAGCTGATTTTATTGGCCATTTGCTTGGTTTCCAATTTTGTGTTTTTATAGATTTTGATTGTGTGTTTGTGTTCTGGTGCTTTTTCTTTTTGTTGTTTTGTTGTTATTCAAATTTGTTTGGCTTGCTTGTTTCCTAAAGACAGAGCAAAACAAAGGATGTGGAGCTGGGTGAATGGGGAGGTGGGCAAGATCTGGCAAGAGTTGAAGAAGAGAAAACCATGATCAGAATATGTTCTATAAAATTCTATTTTCAATACAAATATATATATATATATATATATAAGATTGCCTGGACAGGTACATTTATATAATTATTTATCAACTGTGTGTGGGGGGGTAATAGACAAGTAATCAATTTTTGTGTGGCTTAGTTTCCTCAAATATTAAATAGAAATACTAAAAGCATTACTTTCCTAACTTTAGCACTGTGTCTGGCATTAGGAATAGGTCCAATATTGCTCTTGACAAACATTTGCCTAAGACCCCAATTTAGCTATTGATTCTTGGTCCTGTTGTAGAACCTTTGACGTATAACAGACTGTTCTGATAATACAGGCCTGTCATCATCTATGAATGTTGTCTCTTCATCTGTCTATCACGACACTTTCTTGTGTCTTCCTGGACTTCCATGACTCAGCACTTTCCTAATATCTGCCATCTGTTGCCATGATACTACCATATTCTACCATGTTAATTAGACTTCTTTGTTTTCATAGAGGCTGGTTCCCTGTTTCTCCATAACGAAGTTCATTTCTATTGGTTTGAAAAGGCAAATAGTTCTAGTTTGACTCATCATATCCCTCCCAGAAGTCTCAGATTTAAGACTGGTATCATTGACCATTTGTAATGTCACAGTCAGCCAGTTGCATGATTAAGGAAGAGAATATATAAGTTTAAACATATCTCAGTTTCTCTAGTACCCTTTCTAGCCAGCTTACTCATAAAGTCAAGCTTGCCTGCAGACAACAATCTGACCCAAATAGCCCACCAAGTATGATGGCATAACTCACCTGGAGTTATTGAGGTAAAACAAATCTTACTTCTAAGCTCCCTCAATCACTTTCCCCAGCTTTGGTCACAGTATGAGCAACAAGCCAGAAACTTAACATGGTGGAAAGTACAATAAAAGCACAACCTGTTTCATTTCATTGTGTTTGATGGTCAGAGAGTGGAATCACAAACTGTGTGATTGTTTTACCAGGCTGCAAGAAGCCTAATATAACACCTTTGAGAATAAAAGAAAAGATTGCTCTGGCAAGGAGAAAAGAGGAGATAAAAACTTTCTCATAAATAAAACTTAGCCTGCCTGCCTTTGATTTTTTTAAGACACCACACAGGTAGAAGTTTATGTCATTTTCTACACTGCAAGTTAATTTGTGCCATGAAGTTATTTTGGGTTTCATTTACTTACAAACTCTAAATGTGGCACTGGCACCCAGAGACCCTGATATATTCAACCCAAAATCCAAGATTCAGTTCTTCAGGGTGCTTAATTTAAAATAATGAAAACAATTTATTCACTTGAAAAGGGAGGAAAACAATAATGCAGCTGATGAATTTTACCAATGAGACCAAGAGGGTTGTGAAATACAAGGCACATGGCGTATCTGCTAAGTAGCCCAAATTATGTTTCTGTGACATCACCTGCCCTGGGTACAATCTGTGTTCATGGTGGATACTACAGGAACTTCCCAGGGTACTGATAGATGATTACAACCAATATCGGACAAATGGATCTCATAGTTCCTTCATGTGACGAGATCGAACACAACCAGGGATCCAACACCTCTTCAAGGCCCTGGAGAAGAATGTGCAGGCAGCCACATTCAATGATATTTTGCAGTTCCCACCTCTCACGTGACAGTCTGTGTCTACTTCTACTCTGTTCTTTGTCCTTCCTTCTCCTTTAACAATAAATGAGTCTACCCGCACTTCTATTGATTTTCTTAGAAAAGGTTTTAATGCGCCCAACCTAATATGTCACCTCTTTTTATATAGATATAGCTTCCCAGCTCCGGGGAGAAAATAGATCTCAAAAGATGGCTCCTTTCCCAAATGCCTGAATTTAAGAGAGATGGCAGGGACTACAGGCTGATCCTCAGCAGGTCCAGGAAAAAGCAGGGTGTAAATGAATTAGATATTGATTGCTTGGGTAGTTTTGAAATTTCTTTTAAGCTGAGTTGGTTCTCAAAGGAAAAGATTAAATCTGGACATTGAATGACAGCAAAGATAATTCTTGGAAATACAAAAAGTTCTGGGTTTCTAGGCCCCTTATAAGTCATTTTTTTCTACACTCAAATTTTTTGCCATATCTCCCCTGGTGTTTCCTCAGACTATTGTGGAATATCTCTTGATAAGAACCATTAATTAGTTTATTAATAAATGGGCATCATTTGCAAGGTTGCAAAATAAGGATGCTGAAATGTCAAAATCCCATAAATCCTGTTTTTGGAAAATTACAATTCATTTATTTCTGTTTGGATATCTATCTGAGTGGTGTGAAAAGGAGTATGACTTTTAAAACATTTCTTTCATTAATTGGGCTTTTTTTCTTTCAGCTATTCTGAGAAGATAAAGTGTCACCAGCGTTCATATCTCTGAAAAAAAGCCTCTGAGAATTCACATAGAAAGGAAACCAACATGGAAAATACATGACTCAAACACTGCACATTAATAGCAGTCTACGGCTTCTTTAACAAATTTAGCAACGCTTCTCAAACACAGACATCCTTCCAATTTTGCCTGGTCAGTTGCTCTCCAACAGAAGATTCAGTCACTTGCACAACCAAATGTAAACAAACATTGCATTGTTTCAGAATCTTAGAAATTCACAAATTCTCCTATAGCTTTTCCTACAGGAGATTCACTTCCAGTACAAGATTCAAATCTGCTCTGCAAAGGCAAGGATTCCCTTGACTGTGAAGAAAAGCATCTCTGATTTTATCCTCAGTGAGAAACATCTCCTATGAAGCCAACACTTTTTTCTCTCCTCTTAGGCCTTCTTGTACATTACATCATTTCTCTACCCACTTCAGCTGTGAAAAACAGGTCCTACTGCTAACTCCACCAAACTGAAGAGCAGGGGGACCCTCAAAGATTTCCAGTGACTTGGCCAAATTTATACAGTCAGTAAGGCGAGACACCAAGGGCCTAAATTCATCCTCCTAACTGTTGCTTCTCTAAATACATTGCTATAGAATTCCAGAATGTTTCCTCAACTTTTTTACACCCCCAACTCCCAAGTACCCCACAGTTACATTCCATTCCTTAAATGCTATAAAATTAGTATAGTACATGATGCCAAATACTTTGTATCTCCAAAAGCCTTGCATGGGAAAACATAACCATTCAAAGTTCAAAAATAACTGCTTCTAGACTCAAATTCCAGTTCTGCCATCTGCACTGTGGGAGGTCTCTTCTTTCTGTTGTAATGAACTGATGTGGGAGTGCCATATATCAATCTGTTGATTTCATTGGTTAAGCAATAAAGAAACTGTTTGCCCTGATAGGTTAAAACATAGGTGGGAGGAGTAAACAGGAGGAAGATGGGAGGAGTAAACAGAATGGAATGCTGGGAGGAAGAGGAAGTGAGCTCAGACTCGACAGCTCTGCTCTCTGGAGCAGAGATGCCAGGCTCTGCTCTCCCAGGCAACTCTGACCCAGGATGGACGTAGGCTAGAATCTTCCTGGTAAGCGCACCTTGGGGTGCTTACACACATTATTAGAAATGGGCTAGTCCAGGTGCGAGAGTTAGCCAAGAAGAGGCTAGATGTAATGGGCAAGCAGTGTTTAAAAGAATACAATTTGTGTGTTGTTATTTCGGGCATGAGCTAGCAGGTGGCTGGGGTGCTGGGGACGCAGCCCCGCTGCTCCTATTTCAACAATGAACTGGACACTCAGGTTCTTGATAGATAAGCAATGGCTAGAGCAGACCATTTCTAACGAGAAAACCAGATACCTCCTTGTTTATGAGTGTTGTGCTTCCATCTGTAAATGGAATCAAGGATTTAACTGATCAATAAAGAAGACCGTCATCAGGAAAACATCTAAAGTTGAGGCATATGAAATATAACTGTGGTTAGAACACTCACATGGAGGGACAAACATGGTAGGCATTTTTTTTCTAGAAAAAAATATGGTTACCTACTTTTACCTTTGGTAGATGATTAAAAACGTACTCGGGGTGACTTTGGCCTGGTAAAGCAAAGAACCTGCCTTGATTATTCTCCTCCTGTGTGGGAGGAGTTAGGAAAATTACCTAAATTCAAGGGCATGGAGAAGCTTGAATAGTTTATACCTAATACTACTTGATCCTTTTATTTACAAGCAGCACTGACAGAGCATGGGAGCTTGACATCTCCCTGAACCAATGGCAAAAATCTGTACTTCTTGTTTGTCTATTACAGTCTACACAAATGACAGGAAGTGAGAATGAATAACCTTTATGTTAGCATCTCTTTTAACATTTCAAACGAATGGAGTGACAATGGAACTCCTTTATGGGTTGAAGTAGGTCTGTCTCTCCCGAATAGTGTCATGTCTGAGATGTTAGGTTCGCATGGAGGATTTTCTTGTTTATGAAATAATACTTACATCATTAGAATCACATAAAAATGCATGGTTTTAAGATGATTTATGAGAATCCAGTAGTTTATTCTTCCTCTACTGAGTTGGATTCTATTCCAAATTTCTGAACCCTTCAGAAGTGAACAGCAAGAGAGCAGTGAGTGTTTGTTTGTTTGTTTGGTTGGTTGGTTGGTTGGGTGGGTGGGTGGGTGGGTTTATTTTTTAATTTTGTTGTTTGTTTGATATGTTTTGACTAAATGGCATCTCAACAAATTTGCATACACTGGACGCTTAGTGAAAGTAAATGAAGTTACTGGCAGCTCACAACTGTCTGAAGATTCAGTTGCAGGGGAATCTGACAAATTCACACCAATGCACATAAAATAAAGTTAAATAAACCATAAAAACATTTTTTAAAAAAAACTATACTTACCACATATAAACTTTTTAACACAAATCATTTTAAGTTTTGCTTTTTGAATCTATGAAAAAGAATTCCAAAGACTGAAAGTCATTTTTTCCCTTACATTTCTAATAGGACTGTAACACAGAGTCCATAACAAAAATTACCCTTGTGGAAAAGAATTTCCCATGTATCCAACCTTGATCTCTCTTACATCTACTCACTCTTCTAATTGTTGTTTTACAAGCACACATACATACAAACATATGTGAGCATGTGAATACACACACATACATACAAACATATGTGAGCGTGTGTACACACACACACACACACACAAATGCAATCTTCTTCATTCTTAAAGCTCCACTTAAAAGCCTATCAATAGTTATTTACTAAACCAAAATAGCCTAGGCAAACCAATGATAAATGAAGAAGAGAACTATTACACAAAGCTGCCTGATGAGATAGCAGCTCTTCCCTGATGTTTATTAAATAGTCTTGTCACTACTGTTATTTAATGATGGAAATGGAAATGTGGGGCAGTAATGATTTGAGTCACACTCCTCGTCTGGAGATAGAAAGAAAAGAGAGAGAGTCCTTGGTATTTAGGGCTGAGTTCTTGATTTTGAAAGACTGGTATCATCAATCGCAGAGATTAGTACTCTGAGCTCTGAGTGTTTATAACTTCTTTGACAAGAAACTGCTAAAATAAGCTCCCTGTTGGCAATCAAAATCACTGGAATGTCCTCAAGAGATGTAAGAATTGGGGAAAATAAACTTAATTAATTTGCAGTCTAACATGACTCAGGATTAGAGAACAAAACAAACTCTCAGTTTTGATGGGAAATCAACTGAGATCCAGAGTCCTGAATACGTGGCTTAGAAGAAAATGGTTCTCCGTTGCAAGTGCTTTGGAGTGTATCCCATTGTAGCTCCATTCCACTATTTATATATTAGGGGAATTCACTGATGAGGTTTCAGTAATATTTAGGAAAGAATCTATCCTCACAGAAGATATCCTAGGATGAACTCACCATGATATGTATATTTAAAGTAGACAATGAGATTGAACCTCCATCCACCCAGTGATGGCTTAAATATGAACTGTCTCCCCAGGACTATGCTTGGGTACTGGTTGGGTTCACTATCCTGTGATGGGAGAGTGTCAATGGCCCTCTGAAGTTAATACTTTATATCTCATTCTTGCCCTGCTCTCTGGTTCACTGTGATATGAGGGGATTCTGCTCCCTTGAACTGAGTTGCTCGCAATGCCATGCCTCTGAAGTCGGTTGAACCCATAAGCCAAAATAAATACTTTGTTTTTTATTGTTGTTTCTGTTGGGTATTGTTCACAGCAATGCAAGGGCCAATCAAGATACTGTGCATAATAATCCCCCAGTATTTGTACTTTGATTGTCCTTCCCAGCCGTGCTTCCATTTAGTCTCCCAGAGGTTTTCACTTGGACAATCCACAGCACTACCATTGCAGATGCATCTCCAAAAAGCAAATCAAATTGTGTCATTGTCCCTTCACACTTTGCTCTCATGAAACCCAGTGTCCTAAAATGACAGCTACTGGTTTGG
The DNA here is from genome assembly GCF_014885135.2 of Alexandromys fortis. NCBI lineage: Eukaryota > Metazoa > Chordata > Mammalia > Rodentia > Cricetidae > Alexandromys > Alexandromys fortis. The sequence continues at coordinate 7,874,007 of NW_026067936.1, forward strand.
AACCTGCACATCCTTAGATGTTTCTCTAAGTGTCAGGTAAGGATAGCAAGATATTCTTGACATTTGAAAAGCCTGGCGTTTATTGGTCAGGTTTGAATTATTTAACACCAGTATGGTTTCTAGTGTTTCTTTGACCCATTAAGATGAGTCCACGAATGGTCTCATGAGATTCCAAGCCTCTAAATTGATTTTGCCCGGTGATTTTATATAAAAGTGGGATAGAGGTGAAGCTCCTTTAGGACAATAGTTACATTATTCATCATCAGTTTGCCAGAGCCTTCCACTGAAATTTGACCTCAGTAGGTATTTGCTTTTGTCAGTTTTGAAAAACCTAAGAGTCCTAATCTGATTGCGTATTTCAACCATTAAAAAAAATGAAAGAGTTCTAAAATTCTCACATAGCCAAGTCTAATCCGGAAGCTAAAGGAATAGTTCAAGAGTAAAGCACTAAGACAAGGATCAAGGAACAAAAACACAAGTTCATGTGGCAGAGGGGGTCTGGTAAAAAAGAAAGTCTCGTATTTATTGACCAATCGATATGTTCCAGAGCCTGCACCAAAGTCTGCATAAAATCGCATTTCTTCATCACTGCAAGGCTATAGGTGAGGGTTTACATTTATCAAATATATGAAAAATGTTAAACCCCAAGAGAAGAAATGTCTTCCAAGGTTGAAGAAAGTGACAGCAGAAGTCGCTTTCTAGTCATGGTTTCCTGACTCTAACATCCCCTGTTCCACTGATGTAGTTTTGTTGTGAGAACTAATCACCTCCAGCGTGGAAAATTCAAATGACAGGGCCATTCAGCTAGCTCTAAGTCCCCTTAGCTTCCAAGGAATCTTGATGAATGGATCTTGGAGTTAAACAATTAATAACTTGATTTTTCTCATCGATAAACAGAAAAAAGCAGGATTGTTATTAACGTTCTTCAAATCTTGTATCAGATATCCTAGACATTATACAGTAATAAAGCACTCTTCTCAAAACTAAGGTTCATGTCTGACTTCTTCAAAGATTTCAGCCCTGGTGCATAGTTCAACCGAAGACCTAATACTCCTTTTGCTGGGCACTGCTCTCTCTCCATTTTGAGCTGTACAGAACCTGTTCCTGACTGTGTTGCCAGTCAAATTCAAGTGTCTGCAAGCAGCAAGGAAAGATTTAAAAATGAATAGAGTTACACAGGGAGAAGGACTGAACTGAAGAGGCAAAATATTTACCAAATTGGTTGTCATCTATAAGAGTTTATTTTAATCAGTTGGTTTTCCCTTGTTTTTAAATTCCATTTGAATGTACCAGCAGGTTTTCATTAGACGTTCATTGAATCTACCTGGTACCTTTAATAAGAAGTGTTATTATATTATATTCTGGGATACATGCCCTTTATCTCTCTCTCTCTCTCTCTCTCTCTCTCTCTCTCTCTCTCTCTCTCTGTGTGTGTGTGTGTGTGTGTGTGTGTGTGTGTGTGTGTATCTGTGAGTGTGTGTGTATTCCCTAAGGGATAAGGAGATGGGAAGAGACACAACTTGTTTGCCTTGTTTATTGATATTAAAATAAATAATATAAAATAGATATAATGCTACAGAGTTAATCATTCTGAGAAAGTAACAGAAGTCCTTACCCGATATGTTTATCTCTGATGTGATGGGAGGAATGGTGTGCTTCTACAGTAAATGCACAGGGATGGCAGAGCGCATATTGCCTAAATACCCTGAACTTCTATATTAGTTATTGAGACCAAGATGGAAGCCTATAGCTACCTGTGGCTCTTGTACCCTTGAAATGTCCTTGGCTGAGTTTGGATATACTACGAATACAAAATCCATATTGTATTTTGAAGGCTTGTTAAGAAAAAGCTGTAGATGTCCCATTAGTAATGTTCTATATTAGTAATGTCTTAAGTTGTAAATTTGGGGTGCCATTACATGTTTAAAATCTATCTACTACAAAGTAAAAGTTATACACCAGGGCTCAAGTTACCCTTCTACAGTTATATGCTGCCCTTAACAAACTGACCTGCCCCTTGGAGCAAAAATGGGAGGTAGCTAATAAAAAGAGAAAATGGGGAAGTGCGACATTACAGATGTATTTCGGTGCTCTATTTTTTATTTACACACTTGAGTGTGTGCAAGGGATTTCATGAATGTGGGGTTCTATGTAGACATGTGTATATCACACTTAAAATGCCTCTAAAATATTAAGCACCTATATAAATGATCCCATACAAAAAACAAGACAAAACAAAGAATCTAATTGACTTGGCTCATACATTGTGATGTTTGACAACTATTACTCTCAATATACAACTTTGTCTTTTTCCATTCCACGGGCACTATTCCAGATCTCTCACTCCTTTTCGTCCCACCTATGAAAGAAATAATATGACTCTTTTAATTCTTAGCAGGGAGTTGGATAATCAAAATTCATGCCCATTCTCAAAAATCTCATTTAGTCAATAGCTTCAGTCAGAACAGCTAATACAAGAAGAACAAAAGTGGTTTGAATTTCAGGTTATTTTCCATCTTTTATTCACCTTATGGTTGCTAAGTCATGAGCCAGATGGTACACGACTCTCAGAACAAAAAAAAAGAAAGAAAGAAAGAAAGAAAAATGAAAATAAGAAAAGAAAAAGAAAAAGATTCAAACTTAGACATAAAAGGCAGAGTTCAAATCTTAGCTCTCCATATTTCAAGAATCATACTTTGTTTGGTAAACATTTGTGTTTAATTGTGGTGTGTGTGTGTGTGTGTGTGTGTGTGTGTGCATGTGTGTCTGTGTGTGTTTGTAACTGTAGGAGTATGTGCATACATGTACAGTTGCCCAAGGAGACTGGAAGAGGTCAGGGCATCCCATAGAACTGCAGTTCCACTTGATATGAGTGCAAGAGTGGTACATGTTCTTATTAACTGACCCATCTTCCCAGGCTGTGACTCAGCATGTTAACAGCACACTACCTAGACATATTATGAAGGTTAGCATATACAGAATGCAGTGCCAAGCCAATAGATGATTCTTATTTAAAATTGTCTCCTCCTTCCCCATCTTCCTTAGTTTCACCCAGTGTTTAATCTAGTGTCTACATATTTGCATTACCCCATGTTTACCAACAACAATTCTTTATTTTAAGCAGTGTCTTGCACATGCTAAGCACACGCTCTAACCCTGAACTGTATCTCCATCGTTTCTACTGACTCTCTTTCAAAATGCTGGGATTTGGGAAGCCCAGGTGACAGGTCATGCCAGAAGCTCTTCGGGTTACATGAAATCATGTGATTTTCATATTCAGAGAATGACGGACCTTGAAAAGGATGAAATAGCAGGCTATTCCAAGGTTGAGCATTTCAAACAGCTAATCCTCACTAAGAGCAATCTGCCTGCATGCCTACTTGCCGAGGCTGAGAAAGAACAGCAAAGGCGGAGAGAAATCACTTACTCCCTGGAGCTAGCAGCGGTCCTGACAGACAAAGCACCAGCAGCCTGGCTTACTCAAGCATGATGTCTCCAGCCCCCCCATCACAGGATCTAACCTGTTAATCAATAGTGTTTTCTACAGCCAGTCCAAGGGAACAGTAGTCAATACATTCCCACCTTCAACACGGTTCTGACTTTCTCTCCCCATTTCTGGTCTCTTGCAGATTGTGCTGTGGAATGTTTTCTAGTCTATCATTTTGAGCTTTTGAGTTTGCTCTTCTGCTTAAAGCACCTGCCCACCGGAGGCATGGGAAGAGCTGAGCTGCATGGTAGAAACAGCTCCCAGTGTATCTTAACACTCTGCATGGCTTGAGTGTGAACGTATTTCTTTCACTAAGTTTCATCTGACCTACTGGATTCGAATTTGCTTAATCGCTTATTTTATGACATTTATTTGATAAAGTATAATGTCTTTAAGAAGCCATTTATTTGACATTTTCTCTAGCAAAATCCCACTCTCAACTCGCCTCTCAGCATTTCTGTCCTTCTTCCTAGAACCTTGCTACTCCCCACTTCTTTTATTTCCCTTCTGTGATTGGCAACAAGACACCTTAATATGAGAACTTCCAGCTTTTCACTGATGGGAGCTGTCCAGGCCAAAGGACTGGTTCAAAGTCAGTGTAGACCACCAGCTGCAGTGTTCAGAATACTTGAGACTTTTACTCTTGGCTGTGAATTAGAGACCATCTCAACAAAGAACATGGGCCATGCTTTACAACTCAGATAAAACACAAACAGAAGTTACTGGGAGAGTTGTCCATTTTTACAAAGGAAAAAGCAATCTTTTCAGCCCCTGTGTTCAGTTAGGAAATTGAATTTCTATAGAAGCCTTGATGTGCGGGTTTGTGCCTGGTCTTATTGTTGCACCACGTTCAGGTAAAGTCCCTGGGAGGCCTGCTCTCTTCTGCAGGGAGTAAATCTGGAGAAGGGGGGATTGGGAGTGCTAGGGGGAATAGAGGGAAGGGAAGGGAATTTGCAGTCAGGATGTATTGTATGAGAGAAGAATGAAAAAAATTTAAAAAATAATTAAAATTAAGTAATGATCAACTGATACACAAAGTGAGGGTTTGCCACACCACAGAATAGGTCAAGCAGAGTTTAATGTCATAAACTTCATTAAAAAATTTCTTGGGAAGCCCCTTGTTATATTTAGGTATGTTATATTTACTTATGCATTCTTTTCTAGCAACACAGCAACACTTTAGGTAAATCTCTAACACTCTAAGAAATCATAAAATCTACACTAGAAAGGCATGCAACCTTTCCTTATCCTCCCTCTAGTAAAACTTTTATGAGTCTACATGTTGCTCATTTTGTCATAAAATAGATGCAGCATGTAAGACAGTCCTTTGCCCAAGTCACTTCATTGCCCTCATAAGAAGTTTAGAGTTTAATGGAGTACCTGTTCAAATCCATGGTTAGGCGTATCCTGGCTATGCATATCCATTGCGGTGGTTCTAAACCGGCCTTAGGGCAGCAACAGTGAGAGACAGAGAAAGGTAAGAGTGGGAACTGGTCAAGCCAGTTTCAAATTGTGTTTTTTCCAAGATTTTATTTCCCTATGTACATTAAAAACATAGGAAGCAATTTGTTAACTTCTGCTCTTTAGCAGACCATAGGATTCTGCTCAGCTACCCCAGCTGAAAAGAATCAAAGCACAGAGAGTAAGTAACCCATCCCAAATCAGAGCGCCCAGCAACTGCTGGGTCTTTAGAGCCCTTGCAGCACCTGCATGATCCTTTTGTGACTTTATCAAATCACCCAATTAACATCCTTTTCACTTCTTAATGCTAAAATTTCAGAAGTATGTCTCGGCTGGAGCCACAAACTTTAGTGCCATGTTTGAGTAACATGCTTGCTGCATGTTGTAATCACTAAGAAGACAGAAACTGCTCTATTTTATGAAACTCATGCAGGAAACTGCTCTAAGAAATGTATGCCTATGTTGCAGATTGACAGAAGTGACTCCCCTTCCTTGGATAACAGCAGATTCTCTTGGGAGTGATGAGTGAGTGGCCAGGTAAGACTGCATGCCTCTCCCCAGGTACTTCTTTGCTTCTGTTTACACTCCAACAAGTCAGAAAAATATTTAGGTATGTTATAATTCTTTCCCACAAGGCTTTATCTTACCTTTGGTCTATAGTCACTTACCTTTTATTCTCTCCGCATTAATAATACAAAACTCATAAACATTTCAGTTTATGTAATTTCAGCATCATTACCTGCATTCTAATATCTAGATTTCTATAACGTTAGCTTTGAAGTGTATCTAACCAGGCTCTTAGGCCATCATCTACCATAAATCCATCTATGCTCTTCTTTTCTTTTACAGGCACATCAAGCATTTGAATCTTGAATTTCCTATTGAGTCCTAAAATGATGGTTTTGTTTACTGTAGATTTCTTCTGGGCATTAGCTATAATTAATTTAAGCAGGGCTCTAACTTAACAATTGCAGAGAAATCAGGTGAAGAGAAAGAACGATGGAAATCAAAGACCTAAATGGCTTTCAGTTCTGAAGCTGTAGTGCATAAACAGGCCATGAAATGAAAGCTCCAGCCTTCCTCTTCATTGAGAAAGAGAATGAAGATTCCCACTAGAGCTTACAAACAATGGCATCAAAAGTCATCCCTGGAACCTGAAGTTGAGGCTCATGCCTATATTGTTTGTGTAGAAAATGCAATCACCACAGCATTTTCTGGTCTTATCATATGTTTAATATGAAAAACCTCCCATGCTGCATCATCCGCCTACACATGAGGTACAAGCTCGAAGTTGGCACAAGGCAAAACTAGACAATGATGTCAACATTAATTCCCAAAGTTAATGATCTAAACTGATTGGAGCAAATGTGGTAACTGTTGGCAAGTTGTTTGACAAAGGTGGGGCGGGGAGGCTGCAGCAGTGCATAAAATAATTTATGCTTTTAATAACCATTTTTAGTCCCAAACTCTGGTAGTGCTTTTCTTGCCAGAGACCCACCCTGTTGTCTGTCAGGCAGACGATAAGGCTTGGTTGTATGTCATGCTATTCCTCCGATCAGATGTTCCCTATTCTCTTTTGTAATCTTTGCACTCTCCTGCCTAACAAAACGGGGGACTTTGATGACAAGGAAAACATGCTCACTTCGCTCATCATCCCAGGGGAAGTGGCACGGTGGGTCTCTGCCGTGTTCGGCAATCTCTTTCCCCACATCAATTTATCAGAACAGATTTCCTAGCACGCCAGTGACACTGCTTGCATTTCCCCAGCAAATTTATCAGCTCCTGTCATTATAAATCTGAATTTGGATATTTTTAGCCAGACTGGGAAGAGAACAGCTCTCTGGAGGCTCAATGTCAATGCCTCTGTATGAATCAGCCCAGCAAGGGGACGGAGAGCTGCGATCTCTGTCTTCTTCTTTTTTTTTTTTTTTTTCCTAGAAGAGGAATGGCCTCTGGATCTCTGCCAGAACCGCTTTGGAGGCTGCTTCAGTTCATGGAGCAGGGGTGGCATCTGGCAATGCCATGTAGCACACTGCTGAATCACCCACCCCTCAGATGACGCCCTGGCGGAGGCCCACTCAGGTGAAGAGGGCCCTCTGAGGGAAGATGGAGAGGCCTCAAAGTGAGAATGAAGTATACAAGGAAAGCATGCACCTCCAGAGGGAAAAGCCAGTCTCAAATGCACTTCGGGCTTTGGCCCTTTTATTTTTAGAGGGGTATCTTCAACTTTCTCAATGAACAGAGGAAGACAGGAAATACTACATTCTTACACAATCCCTCCAACCTAACAAATGAGCAAAATATTATCCAAAAGCTAGTAAGAGGATTAGCTGTCACTGTCTGCAATGTGCTCCGTTATCCTAATCACAACTATCCTGGATGACTCAGAGGAGAGGTTGTTTCAATACAAGCCAGGCTGAAAGGGTTCCTAGAATACCCTTTCTCCATGCTTGCTTTGTCTTTCACAAGCATTTAAACACTATACTGACCCACCACATGTATTGACAACCAAGGGCGATAAGGGAAACACAAATTTACAAAGCAGTCAAAACACACAGCTTGCTTCTGCCTTCTCTGGAGTCACCCCTGATGTGGAAGGCGTACACTGTAAGGCAGGACAACACGCCATCTAATTTAGGGTTTAGTTTACACAGGATGGAAAGGGATTATCCCCAGTTAGTCGGAAGGAACAGGCAGAGGAAGGGAGGAGGGAGGGAAAGAGAAGGGAGGAGGGAGAGAGGAGGAAAGGATGGGAAAAAAAGAAGTAAGGAGTCCTCCCTTCAGTTTTGTGCTTTTTCTCACTACTGAATTCCCCCAGTGGTAGGTTTGCCTTGAGAACAGGAAGTCCTTGAGAGACAGGAGGACTTTTCAGAGGCAACTGAAAGGAGCCTGTCCCAGCAGCAGGTTTCTGGAGCTCTTGGTTCTCGGTCTACATTTTTCACGATGGCACTGCAAGTGTACTCTGTGTTTCTCATGAAGATTTGGGATCCACTCTAATGGACCACCCTATTTCTTTCCCACCCTCATCTCTAATTCACCCCATGGCCATCATTATGTACTGCTCAGAAGTCAAGGACAGAATGGTAATGGAGGCAGGGCAAGATGTAACCATATGGGGTACCAGAAAAGGAACAGTGTTGCTAGAGAACAGCATAAAAGCTGGGCTCAGTGGTGCACACCTTTAATCCTAGCACACAGGAAGCAGAGGCAGAGGAATCTCTGAATTCCAAGTCACTCTGGTTTACAAAGTGAGTTCCAGGATGGTCAGGATGGCATAGAGAGATTCTGTCTTGAAAATTAAAAAATAAATTAATAAATTAAAAGGAGAGAGTAAGGTGTGTGTTTAAGGAAAATGAGGAGTCACAAGAGACTTCCAGCCTTTTTAAGCAAGCAGATGGACAATAAAAAAGATGGGTAAAACAAGGATATAATTTGGGATACTATGGGTAGAGATAATTTGACTCCACAGACTTTACCAGACTGCTAGAAACGTAGATGTTACTCAAAGGGTGTCCAATCCCTGTCATATGGTTCAGACAGAAGACTAGACCCAGGCTAAAATGTTCTCATTACGGGATATCAAGCAGAGGATGAGGTGCCAATAAATGGAAAGGGACAGGAAATGGTTTCAGGGAAGCACAGGACAACACGGTGTAGGGAATCAAGAGAGGGTCTTGTTTCAATAAGGAAAAGCCCAGCAGTTTGGAGACACTGGACTTGGAGCTATAGAAGCAATGCTGCCCCTCCAGTGATGGCACTCCAGGAGCTGTGGAGGACGCCAGGCTGAAAGCCTTGAACGGGAAGAAGTCGAGATGATCCAATGATGTAGATACCTATTTTGAAAACGTTTAGCTAAGACAGGGCAAAATAATCGGAGTGACATCTAGAATGGGGTGTGTATTTAAGGAAGAACGTTATCAACAATTTAAATCCAAGTAGTCTCATTTATAAAATAGGCATAATTGTAGGACTTAACTCAAGAATTTTTTATGATCGAAGAAAATTATGAATGTGAAATATTTAACACAATTTTGACCTATAAGAAACATTTTAAATATTAACTATCAATATTCCCACTACTACATTGCTCCTTGTCAGATCTGGGTAATAATCCTTATTATACTCTACTGTAGCAATTTTTACACGTCTTTATTCTTAGTCTGAAATGTCTAATAATTAAGCAAATAATTTTTTGTTAAACTGCTGTTGGAAAACCCTAAACAATGGGTTTTTAACAGTATAAGGAATCCTTTGAATTCACTAGGAAAGGGCAAGACCTATCAAGACTTTCCAGTCTGACCTTACCTTTGGTTGGTCACTGATGGCATACCTGTTAGGGCCAGCGAAATGTCTTATCATGGCATGAGTCACCTTTCAGGTGGCCAAGTCACCTCTTATTTAGATTTATGAATGTCATATTTTCTGTTGAATCGCAGAACAGTTCTAATCAGAGGGATTCCTAACAGGTTTCAGCCATCTCATTAGTACACAGGAAATTGGATAAAAAACATAACCTCTGAAATCCTCCCTTAGTGATTGATCTTTGGGAAATTAGGCCTCTGTGGCTGAGATCATTCTACAGGTTATAAACATGTCCAGTAAATATGACCTCCATCTAAGCTTGCCCAGTAATTGCAGCAGATTTGGCTGCAGATAAAATGCCAGCCACGATCCAAACAGCTGTAGCAGGTGCCATAAATCAATGCAGGATACTTCTGGTTCCCTGTTCCAGTGGGACTCAGAGCCTTCCAAGTAGATTATCTGCGTAGATTTCAGGGTGGCAATGTGGCATTATGAACACACAGCTCCCACATCCATTTTCCTTCCATTTACCCACATGTCAGAGTTGTTGAGAAAGAAAAGTACATTGTTCAACAAGGAAAACTAAAGCAAAAGGCACACTCAATAACATCAGCACTCATGGAAAGTAAAAATAGTAAGAAAGGAAGGGCATAAAGCTTGGGCTGCTTTGCCAAACGAATCTATAGTCCCTTGACAGAAATACAAAGTATACAAAATACATGAGAATGTTTATGTGTATGCATGCATATGTGTACACATTCCATACATGAGAACTTTTATGTGTATGCATTCCATATATGGGAACATTTGTGTATGCGTACATAAGCACACACATTCCATACGTGAGAATGTTTGTGTACGCATACATATGTGTACACATTCCATACCTGAGAATGTTTATGTGTATGTACACATATGCATACTCATTCCAATTGCCCAAACCTCTACACTCTCCTAACATGCAGTATTTGATACTTTAAGTCAATCACAGGACTCAAAAATATTTTTTAAAAGGAGTTTGGAGTTTGCAATAGATACCAATTAATGATCAGTATTAATTTTTTGCTGTTATGTAATTCATGAAATGTTGAATGGACATAAACAAACTAAGAAGGCAGAGTTTAACTGGACAGTAAAGACTATGAAAAGTGTCTTCTAGCTCAAGGGCTACAACTTCCTTTCCACGTTCATTGTTAGACTCCATAATAGAGAATAGCTGCTTAAACCGATGTCAATGGAGACAAGGAAAATTAACAATATAGTTAAGAGTCTAAGCAAAGGCTCTACTCCAAATATTCTTTTAGAGCAGTGGTCCTCAACTTTCTAGTGCTGCAGCTCTTTAATACAGCTCATCATTTTGTGGTGACCCCAATCATAAAACATTTTTGTTGCCACTTCATAACTGCAATTTCGCTACTGTTCTGAATCATAATGTAAATGTCTATACTTTTGTTGCTTTTAAGGGACACCTGTTAAGGGAACATTTGGTCAAATGTTGGGTTGAAAGCCATAGGCTTAGGGGAAAAGCTCAAGGTATTGTTTAAACTTAGTACACATTAAAAAAAAAACTGTGTTAGGTTTATTCCAACCTCAGACGAGCCATATGGCTCAGAGGAAACTGGTTTTGTTTCCACCCCCAATTGAACACTTTTACTCCTCTTCATTGAAATGGGAAAATTCAGGTCTGCTACATATATTTGGATAGGCTAGGCTATATGCACGTATGTCTGTTCTGAGAGGTCAGTAAGCCCTAGATCCAGCCTGTTTCTGCTCCCAGGCAGAGATTGTATCTTCAAGAGGGGACAACTCTTTCTGATCTTCATGATGACACCTTAGAGATTAGTGGTGTACCTTAAATGCCTGCCTTTTGGGGTTGATGTCATCGTGAACTAAGATAATCGTGTTTCCACAGTGTAAAGAACATCATAGATATTCTCTAGATACAGCTGTGGTTCCTGCCAGATTTCAAAATCCAGTCATTTGATTTTTCAATACAATTTAGACATAAGTCAAAATCATAAAGTCTATTTCTATCTTTTTGTATAGAAAGATCCTTGGACAATCCTTAAATCCTTGAACGACGATATGCAGGCATGAGCCTCTGTATATATCCCTTAGTTACTTTTTCTGTGGCTGTGACCAAGTACTTGACATAGAGCCACTTAGAGGATGAATGATTTGATCGTGCAGTCTACCTTGGCGAGGAGAGCCTGGCAGCTGGAGGTGCTGGAGTCTGCAGTACAGGAGCCTAAGGCTTACATCTCAGCAAGCCAGGAAGTAGAGAAAGAACAACACTGTTGTTCATCTAGTTTCCCCCTGTTTTTCCCTTTTATTAAATCCTTTATTCTAGCCCACTGAACAGTCCCGCCTATATTCATTATGGGTTTTTGTTTCTCAACTATTACTCTTTGTAAACACACACACACAGACACACACACACACACACACACACACACACACACACACATGCTAGGTGTTTTCTTAGTGCAACCAAATTGATAGAATCAATCACCACAATACACCGTGCATGTTGATTTCCTAATAACTGCCACACGACTTAGTCTATTCCCGCTCTCTACCTTGTTTTCTCACCTACAGTCCAGGTTTATACAGCAATAATAAATGTGAAGAAATCAGGCCAGGCATATTTACTGGTGCAAAGAGCTGCTCCAATCTCGGGAAGAATGGAAACAGCCCAATAAAAATTGAATTTAATAAGGAGTAAATGGTGCCAGACAAAGCTGATGAATTGTCGGGATGATTATAAAGTGCTGCAGGAGAAAAAGCACATCACCAGTGCCATCTCTTAGATATGAGAACAGGGTGTGCATAGAATAAACTGGATGAGACACTGGTGAAATCATGCAGAAAGATAGGCTAAAATAGCACCACCGATTTGTTGAGGAACGCAAGAGAACTTCCACAGGCGTCTGTTGCAGTCATGTGTTTCTGTTTATTCATCCTTATTGATGATCTTGAGAACATAGTAAACAGCGTGCTAATGAAATCAGCAGATGACAGTAAGCAGGAGGATGTTGCCAGACCTCAGTGAGGACACAGAAATAATACAGATGGTCCAAGAAGAGTTACAGATCTTGGGATCAAATAGCAAAACACAAGTCCAATGGGGACAAGGCCAGCTTCCCACACCAAGTGAAAATAAACGAAAAAGCAGATGTATATAAGAAGGGAAAGACAACCATGGAGAGGCTGTCTTCTGACAGAGATCTGCTGGAAGGGAACTGGGGATATACGGGGTCCCATCCAGCTGAGCTTTGCTGCGAAATGACAACCCCGGCGGCGTATTGCTTTGAACTACTACTGTTATGAAAGACGTAACCATAAAAGAGAAGGGTAAATACTGCTCTCAAGTCTCAAGTGGTTGCACCTGGAATATTGCTTTTGGTTTGGGGGAATCTTCACCCGAAAATCTGGAACAAATCGCGAGTGAGAGAGCCGAGATATGAGTAACAGGAAGCCCGTTATAACAGAAGACTGGAGGAGCAAAGAATGGCTGACTGGGCTAAAAGACCCAGAGGAAATCCCAGTGACAGTCCATAAACTCTAGAAATAGAGAAGGAAGCCGTGATGGTAAAAGTCAAACCATTGGAATGAAAAAGAACATATTAAGTTAAAAGCAGAATGTAACCTGAATAGTGGGGAATACATCCAAGTACTTCAACCAAGGAGGCAGTATCATGAATTGTTCTGGGGAAGCCAGAGGATTGAGCTCCAATATTACTCAGAATAAGAAGCTTAGAATGATAAAGGGTATTTGCTCTAAGGCAAAGAGGACCTCGGGGAATGTTGCTTAATCCGTCTCTTGCTCTCTCCAGGCAAGAATACATCTAAATCCTGTCTGGGCATGCTAGCTGCAAATAATTCTAGACAAGGCATATGCTGGAAGAGATCTGGGTACTTTAGGGCAGGGGTTTTGATAAGCTAACTTTCTGCTGACACACATGAAAATGTAATTGATGATTTGACTATAACTGAGTTTGACCGGAAGCCACTCAAACACTCCATATAGCAGGTTACCCCCGACAAAATATAGCTACTATATGAATTGCTTTGTGTGTTCATGAGTTTATATGTAAATGATTGAGTTTCTGTATCAGTCAATAATCTCTCAGTGTAATATTACTGTTTGCTTTTGGTGAACAGGGACAAAATACATATGTGTGGTTTCATGAGTAGCTCCGTGGAAGCTTGCTGTCTGTAAGCACCTGTATTTACTTACTTTTTCTATGTATTGTTTTAAGAATTACAATGGGACAATGCCGTTGAACAATAAAAACACTGACAAGGAGCCTGGGCATGTGTGAGAGTTTGTCCTTAACTTGGACTCTAGGAATGTTGTGGCATTGTATCTTATCTCCTCTGTATCCCTAGAAAACCATCTCTCGGCAAACTAGTCCTTTAATCTCAAAGCGACAGCAATAGTATCCTCTACTGCATGTAGTCGTCAGGACGGTAAAGTGAGTGACGCAAAACAAAATCACAAAACTGCCTAACCCAGAATATACCCTAACCCCACCACAGTTTTCAATTTACAGAGTTGCCGTATTTGTAAATGGAAGGGTTGGATGAAATCAGTCTAAACCTTTGGCAGCGTTCAGAGAGATTCTCAACTTAGGACTTCCCAATAGTCTAGCAAAGTGATTCTCAAGCATCCAAATGCTGCGACCCTTTAATACAGTTCCTCATGTTGTGGTGACTCCCAACCATAACATTATTTTGTTGCTACTTCATAGCTGTAATTTTGCTACTGTTTATGAATCATAATATAAATCTCTGTGTTTTTTTTTCCAGGGGTCTTGGGCAACCATTTTGAAAGGGTGGCTAGAATCCCGAAGGGCTGTAACCCATAGGCTGAGAACCACTGCACTAGAGAAACAAAATTTAAAATCAGTACATCTAAAAGATAAAAGGAAATAAATAAACTCAGCTTTATTTAATGTTCAAATGTAGATGCTAGATAACATTTAAAAAGGAAGTGAATGGCTGGGCGGTGGTGGCGCACGCCTTTAATCCCAGCACTCGGGAGGCAGAGGCAGGCGGATCTCTGTGAGTTCTAGACCAGCCTGGTCTACAGAGCTAGTGCCAGGACAGGCTCCAAAGCCACAGAGAAACCCTGTCTCGAAAAAAAAAAAAAGGAAGTGAATGTTAATTGTAATAAAAATGGAGAAAGCTGGTCAAGCTAGATCCACACAATGGGTACCCTTTATAAAAACTCACAATAGGTAGAAATAGATTCTACACTGAAGGTTTGAATCAACAGTCTCTTTGGGGGAACAGTGAGGACAGAATGGTGTGCATACGGAATGGATTTGGTGTAGCAGGAACAGAAAACCCTTGTGCCTGCCCTATGGATGTCTTCTCTCTAAGGCACTCAACCACTTATGTGTTCCTTCATCTTACAGTCATCCAGAAAAGTATGGCAAAGCAATAAACCCATTGGCCTTCAGTTCACTTCTTCAGAAAGGAGGTAATTTAATTTGTTTCCATCTCCAATACTTAACTAGGCATCTTTACAACTTAGATAAAAAGTATTCGCTGCATAGCATCTTCTTTGGGTGTTCACTCATCATCTCTAGTGTTTAAAATATCTTTTATTTGATAGGACAACTAAAAGTTTTTTTTGTTTTTGTTTTTGTTAGTTTTTTTTTTTTTTGCCTTTGAAGACTATTGGAAATTTTACCCTTTCCAATCCTAGGGAATTACCCCTTTTAACATTCTCTTTCATTCGGATTGCTACACTAGGTACCAAGGATTTATATATGTTTGCCTAGGCTCATTCTTCCATGCCTTCCTCTTCTAGAAGGACAAAATATAAGTAAACAGGATACAATGAAGAGTCAGTGACAAGCAGAAAGATTCATCTGGGAGTAAATATCTCCTGAAAAAATGTCAGAAGGCAAAGTGTGGGAGCAGCTGTGGCAGCCCTGGAAGTAATGGGTAAGCCTTCCCAGGCTGTCACTAAAAGATGATGTAAACCAATAGCCCACAATCTCCTGCCTTTCCATTTAAATGGTTTTCTAAAGACAAATTTTCCTGTTATCTTAATTATGTTACCTGCAAGACACACAAAACAGTTGTGCATTAAGGACTGCAGTTAATTGGTAATAAGGAATTTGTGTGACCCTTTGGTTCTTGTGAAAACTTGCACTATGATTCAGAAAACTGCCAAGGAAACATTCACCTCCACTTTGATTACTGCAAATAAGGAGCTGTTTTAAATTTCTGTGCTTATTCGAATTTATCAGATAACCAGAAAGAGAAAGGCTTCACACTCTGCACAGCATAGATGTCCAAAGAACCAAGAAGATTCGAATCCTAAGGTGCACCATTACTAAGACCTTGAACTCAGAGCCCATTTATCTGGGATCTTCCTTAGGGCACTATAATAAAATGAGTGAGCTGTATTTTATCCAACTTCTGAACTAGAATGTCTATAAATCACAAATGTAATACAAAGTGTACCATCTGACCACCTTTTAGGATGCACTTATTTGCTCTTCCTGAACTAAGACAATGAAGATTTAAAACCAAAATTTCTTCTTTAGTCTAATAAAAAAGTAGGGATACAATTAGATTACCAGAAATTGCAGTGTTTGCAAAAGGGAATACAAACTTTACACTTTCCATTAAATTTTTCCAGCAGGTAACTATTCCTTTCAACTTTGTTTAATATGTAAATGCACACGGATGGATGGATAGATGATAGATAAGATGATAGACAGATAGATGATAGATAGATAGATAGATAGATAGATAGATAGATAGATGATGGATGGATGGTCAGACGGACAGACGGACGGACAGACAGATAGATAGATAGACAGATAAATGACAGATGGATAAAGCAAGTTCATATACTGCCACATGAAAAAATTTATTTAGCTATCAACCAGTCTGGTGGACAAAAGCATATAGCTGGACTGTATACCAACTTCTGAGAAGGTTGTGAAATTAAAAAAAAAAACTTAAAAATAATTCTTCCTAAAATTAGCTGCAATTCTTATGCACCTCCTTTTATCCATTTCTCCTTTCTTTGGTGACCTCTGTGTGTAACTTTACATCTTTTGTTCTCCCCATTTCCCTGTTTTTACCATGCATCATTTTTCACAGCTCAAATGTCCTGTTTGCTATCACTTCAGATAGGCCACATTCTCCCTCCAAATTAAGGAACACTTAGGGAGCTAAGCGGAAAGTATTTGGAAATAAACTACAAAGCAATATTCCCAGGGTTTTATGGGGCCTTTTATGATATTCTAACATAAAGAAATGAACACCTTGAACTCTTGAATTTTGCCAGCACTTTGAACCACCTTTGTATCATAAAAAAACCAGGGACATTTGTGTCCTGATGGGCCCTGACTGACCCTCTCTCATTCCCAAGAGCATTTTCAGAGGCTTGGAGTCACAGTGACATTGGAGACAACTATTTTCCTCTTCCTCCTGACATTTCCCAACTGTGACATGAGGTCAGCAGTCCATACCCTCTGTGTCCCAGTTTTTCATTTGTCCAATTATAAATAATAAGATATGCTTGATAAAATATCTTATTTTATCCTTCTAGAATGTTCTGGGTGCCCACATAAACCAAGGGTGTATCAGTAAACACCATTTACAATGGTCTCTACAAACCACCATGAAGTTTAACATCTTGGGATAAGTTAGCAAAACCGTAAGGATGGATAGGCTAATGAATAGGCAAAGACAGACAGAACAAACTCAGATCCTAACATATAGAAAAGGGTCAGTATATAGCAGCTATTAGGCAATCTATATAACATTCATACATAGAAATAAAAAAGTAGTTTCTCTTTCCTTAATCAGTTCTTTCTAAGTAGCAAAGCTATTTATGATAGAACATCTATAAACAGAGTATGTCCATGTGTGTCTGTGGGTATGCGTGTATCTGTGTCTCAGATGTCTGTGGGTATATGTGTGAATGTTTGTGTGTATGCCTGTGGGTATATGAATCTATGTGAATGTTTGTGTGTATGTGTCTCTGTGTGTGTCTATGGGTATATGTAACTGTGTGAATGTTTGTGCGTGTGTGTGTGCGTGTCTGTGGGTATGCATCTGTGTGAATGTTTGTGTGTGTATCTATCTATGTGTGTCTGTGTCTCTGTGTGTATATCTGTGGGTACATGCATCTATGTGAATGTTTATGTATATGTGTGTGTCTGTGTCTATATATCTGCTTGTATGTAACTCTGTCTATGTGTCTGTGTGTGTATGTATCTCTGTGTGTGACTATGTGTGTGTTTGTGTGTGTGTGTCAGTCTGTGTGTGTACATGTGTAGGAAAGGGCAGAAGTATGAAGGAGAAAACCAGTGCCTTAGAGTGTGTTTACATACTAAAATCCATAGATGCTCAAGTCCCTCTACAAATGCTGTAGTATTGCATATAATCTATTTTCATCCTCCCGTATAACTAAAATTATCCTGGTTTGCTTACAAATTTCATAAAATGTAAATTCTATGTAAATCATTGCTGAACTATATTACTCCTGAAATAACAAGAAGAAGGCTGCACATGTTGAGTACAGACTCAGCATTTTCCTAATAGTTTTCTACTATAGTTAGTTGATTTCACAAATTGCAGAACCAATAGATACGCAGGGCTGATTGGACATGGTCAGGTACACCATATATACACACACAAACAATCTACAATATACTACATATGCACATATAGAGAATTGAGAGTATTTGTACTAAAGGTATTTGGTCATAGCACTGTTATATAAGCTACAGGAAGATAAGGAAAACATTTCAACTTTGCAACTTATTCGACATATTTTGAAAGGTTTGTTACCTCTCAAAAGTCCCCAAATGAGGTATTTAAGTCTCAGATTTTTAGATGACACACACCCATTAATACACACTCATGAATATACGTGCATGCATACACACACACACATACACACACACAGAAAAGCACATATACGTCAATAGATGTCAGGTTGCAGCTGCTGTAGCTCTGTGTAGCTCTGACCCCTCTGATAGTTTATAAAATATACATGAGAAGTACTCTAGCTGTGAGCAGACTTAACAACATGCATTCAGCTTGCGAGCACACTCTTCCTGTCACAAGCACATCAAGGCCCTCACATTGTGTTGTTGACATTGAATTATAAAATCTAGACATAAACAAGGTTATTTTTGACTCTCAGCTTACTTTACACATTGTCATTGATTACTTCTCTACCACATAGAAATTGGGTGTACATATGATGTACAGTCAAATTTATTAATGTTCATGGCAGTTATGTTGTATCAGTTATAAAATCACTATTTATCCTAGTGAAGTATTTGAGAACAAAGAAATTGGAATTCGCCAGCAGGAAGAGATTCCTGGCCAGTTCAAGATTTGATTGCTTTATTCCCTGCAACCAAAGCACATGGTGTCTTCAGCAATAAGGTCTTACTATGCAGTGATGGAGGGCAACGCAACCAAGAGCAGTGGCAATAGCCTTTGTTCTGCGTACAACTCACCTCTCCCTGATCAAAAACTTTTATAGGGAGCTATCTTAGCATGGCACTGAGATTTTCATCAAATAATCCATATCTTTTGAGAAAACCACTGTCCACTCATGCAGAAAAAATTTTCCTTTTGTTATATGTGTGTGTGTGTCTGTGTGTGTCTATAGGTTTTTTGAGACAGGGTTTCTCTATAGCTTTGGAGCCTGTCTACCTGGAAATAGTTCTTGTAGACCAGGCTAGCCTGTAAATTATATTTTTAATTAGCTTACATACTAGTGGGTTCTCATTAAGGCTTTTTCACACGTGCTAAGATATGGTTAGACATACATTCTACATGCCTCTTTCACTGACCATCTTGTTCCCATCCTCATTCAAACCTTTTGATTCCAGTATTCCCCACTGAGGCAGGACAACAGCGCAAGCACAAGCAGGCGCATGCAAACTCATGATGAATAAGCAAAACTGGCCAAGACAACCTGTTAGTGGACCAAAAGCTCTGTGACTACTGGTGCGCACTCCTAGTGAGTCACAACAGGCCAGCAGTGACCACCAGTTTCAAAAGGACTGACCAGGAAAGTTCCTGTGGCAGCTTAATTTCCCTAACCTGATAAATACCCCCAACCCTTTTACAATAAAGAGCGTTTTACATTGGAATTTTTTGTAGTCTGTGTTGTTGCCTATGTGTCTTCTCACTCCCTCTTCCCCAGGAAAGAGGGACCACACAACAGGCAGCAGCAACAAGCCCACAACAACTATACCCTACAACCCACCATTCTTTCATAGTATGTTTATTCTTTTGTCTCCTCTTACAGCTTTTAGTGAGGTGATAAGAGCTTAACTTTTCATATAGCTTTTGTATACACACCTCATTTTGGTAAATCTTTCCCATAATCCCTCTTGTTTTCACACCTTTCTGACCCCAGATTTTTCCCCCTTCATTTTCATTTCACCTATACTATATTCATCTCATTCCTTTAATAAACCTCACCCAATTCCTACTTCTAGTTTCTTGGTGTCTACGTGTACTTCATGTTAAAAATGCAAGTCAAATATGTGAAGCTAGTACCTATGTATGAAAAGGAATATATGGTATTTGTCTTTTTAGACAGGGATGACATCATTTAATGTCATTGTTTCAGTTCTATTCACTTACCTACAAATTTCATCATTTCATTTTATTTACAACAGAGTCATATTCCAAATTTTCATGATCCATTTATTGGCTGATGGACATCTGGGTTGGTTTTATTTTCTAGCCATTGTGAATAAAATGATAATGAATACAGATATGCAATTATCTCTGAGGTAAGACATTGAGTCTCTTTGGGCCTTATGAGCTTTCCTCCTTCTCTAGACAAAGAACTATAGGCAACTAAGGAACGCTGATATATGGACAAAATAGTCTTGCCCAGGGAAGAGCACAGTATTTGATTATCTAAAACCAATTATTAAGCCTTAAAAACATTCATACAGGTAACATTATATGGACTGAGAATACATACATGCATACATACATACATATATATGTTTATGTTGTTAAATATATAATAACAGTTAAAGAACAAGAGCCCATGAATTCGAAAAAGAGAAACTTGGAGATACGTGGGAAGGTTTGGAGGGAGAATGGAATGGAAAATGATATAATTATATGATAATCGCAAAAATATTTTAAAAGCCTTTGGGTATATGCACAGCAATGGTATATCTGGGTCATATGTTAGTGCTTGGAGATACAATTAGGCTTCTTGAACAGACAAACACCAAAGCTCTCACCTACTGCTGGATCCTTCATTATAACACCAGCCTAACAACAAATCGTTCACACTAGTGAAATAGTGGCAACACTGCTTGTGGGGTAACCAACTATTCATCTGATTGGATTTGAGGTCTGCTCAGTAAGAGAAAATCCACACCTGATAGAGTTACTTATGATCAAAGCCCATGGCTAGGGAGGTCATAGAGCCCAGGAGGAAACATGCTATTTTTCTAAACAGTAATGTTGCCAAGCTGTCTTGTCATTATTTCTATTCATGGATTTGTGCTGCTCTCAATCTCAATAAGAGAAAGCTTTCCTTTAATTGAAGTAGATAGTGACTAATACAAGGATTCATAACTGCTCAAAATCCTGATAATAAGCAACTGTGAAGGTTTATCGGTAGAACATTGTATCCAAAGCAGGTGGGACTGGTGTAAGATCTCAAGAATGGGGAGGAGTGTTGTAAAATTCTGCCTTCTGGATATGACACAACTTTAATACACATTCTCTTAGCAACTGTGGTCACTCTCACAAGCCTCTCACAAGATCCAGTCAGGTTAGAGTCTTAACATGGATGAGAGAGGAACTACAGAGGCCCATCACTAAGAAATTAGTGGTATATTAATAGCTATGGGGTGGGGCAGTAGGTAGAGTTATTTCTTCCTTGGGGAGCTGGCAATAGATAGACTGTCCGATCCCCAATGGACAAATTCAGACTTTTCACATGGAGGTAGTGTTAACTGGGCTTCATGGGCTGAATTATTTTAATCAAAAATTTAAAAGAAGATATGAAGTTGGAATGATTTGTGACTGGGAGAGTCCTGGAGAGAGTTGGAGGGAGAGTACAAAGTGGTTAGGATCAAGACACATTGTTTCAAAAGTTAAAACAATTACTAAAGTGATTTTTAAGAAAATACTGAAACTAGTTTGTTTTATTTTGAATCACAGTACTCAAATTTTCTGGCTTTGTGATCCTAGACAGTTGGCACCACCTCTATCTGTACCATGTCCATTGTTGAATAGTCATTGAAATTGGCACAACACTGCATATGTGAGGGGTTTTCTGCTGCTCTGTTATATGCATGTATTATAAATTGATCAAATCAGGGTAGTTACAATGCCCATTACCTCAAGCATGAATATAGCAGCCTCTGATGGGACCCTTTGAAATCCCAAAATCATTCTCTGGAATCTTACTGCCCCATTTAAAAGGAGCTAAAAACTGTAAACTGTGGTCTCTAGATTATGTAAGAGGACATTAGAACTTATTCTCCTTGTCTAATTTTATCTACTGACTATTCTCTCTTTGCCTTCCCTTCCCTCCTACTCTCTCTAGCCTTTGCTAAGTAACCGCTCTTCTGGAAAAAAAAATTCTTTTTTGTTTTGTTTGGTTGGTTTGTTTAACTCATTGTTTTTTTTAAATAGTAAGATGCCAGTTGCTTACTATACACACTTAACAGATCACTATAGAAAATTATTATCATAAGATCTTTATAAATGCTAACTATGACTATCAAACACCAGAAAATTGACACAGACAAGGAGTCAAACTTAAGAGTAGTCCTAGAAAAGTAATCTCCTTGTACTGTTAGGCTAACACTTGCCTGCTGATTCTTACTTTGTTTGTTTTTTAATGATACAACATTTAATGCAAAACCTGAATCATTTTTCAAACCTTACAACGATTTCTACAAATAAAAACAAAAGATACAACGCTCAAAGAGAAAATTTATATGTGAGGCTTTATTTCACATTAAAGTAGTCATTTCTCATGACTTACAGTCTTGGAATGCCATAGTCTATTTAAACAAATACTTCAGAGTTACGTAAACACACACGACTCCAAGCTACTTCAAAGCAAAGAAAATTCAGCATCTGCATCTTCAGATAAATGCAGAGCTCAGCAAGGAGAGTTGAGTGTGATCTTAACCTTGCAAATCCTCAAGGTTTGATATGTCTGAACATACACTTTAATGTGAGAAATGAGAGTTTTAAAGGAGTAAAACATGAAATTTCCATAGAAGTTACCTTTTCAAGTTAAGATCAAGCAAAGCACAAACTAATAAATGTCACACCAAAAATATTTTTTGAAACATCTTTTCAGAGAAATACACCAACTCTGACATATTTCAGATGTTCTAGGCAAGATGATCTTAAAGGAAAACTTAGGAACTATTCAACTTACTACTTGGCTAGATTAATTTTATCATTCAAAAGTGTCGCTTTTCCTCTGATGGCATTTTCAGGTCACTAATTCTATAAATACTTCAGACACTGCCTGAAGCTTCTCTATATACATGTAAAATATTCAATATGGGAGACGCTGAGAAGATCTAAGAAAAGAACTCTCCATGATAAAATAATCCAGCCCTATTCACAAGTAATAATTGACCTGAATTCCATGAACCTAAGATTTGCTGGACACACTGTAATAGTGAACTTCAATAAATATAAAAAAGGTCACCACAAACACTTCCTGAAGACAGTCAAGAATGGTGGAGAACGAAGAGGCACATGCCTTCAATGTCATGTGTCATGTGTGTGCTCAGGTCCATGGAACATTGAGCAGAGGTTTAAGTATGTGACTCTTTTAATGAATTGATGGCTGATGCTCTCCTAGATGCAACAGAAATAGTAGGTCCAGTGAGTGCCTTCTGGATTTCTGGACCTTCTTTTAGAACAGCACTGTATCTCATGTAACATTTAATGTACAGACTCATTGAAAGGGATGAAAGAATTATGTTGAGAACCAATGATTCTGATTTTTATTAAATAGTTCATACAATGTATTTTTATCTATTCCCCCTCACCTGGTGCCTTCCAGATATTTATTTCCCACTTCCCTACCTGCCCATGCTCTCTTTTATGTTCTCTCTCTCTCTCACTCTCTAATACAAACAAAATTAAACAAACAAAATACTATTAAGAGCAAATGGTAGAAGTAAGGTTACCCTCGGACTCAACTCTCATGGCAGCCCCTAGAATCTATGGTAAAGGGCAGAGCCGGCTTCACCTCCACTCTAACTTCTGTAATAAATCATTTAAAATCCTGAAAAGTTAAAATGCAGTGTGGAATTATGTTGGTTAAGCAACATGGTGATGGTAGATCCATGACCTCACTAGCCCCGGGTAGTTGGTTAGATTGCAAATGCTAGGCATGATTTTCCCTCATTAAGTCAGTCTTAAATCTAATTACAGAGCTATCATTTACCACCAAAATATGTATGACACTATTGCACCCCATGTACATACAAGTAACATTACACAGAAGGAGCATGCTGCATTGATTCATCTAGGAGTGTGTGTGTGTGTGTGTGTGTGTGTGTGTGTGTGTGTGTGAATATGAGAGTGGGCAAGGGGCAAGGGATTGTAGTGGGAAGGGTTGGAGGGAGGAAAGAAAAGGGAAATGATACAATTATAATTTAATTTCAAAATATAAAATAATTTTAAATAAAACAGAAATAAACCTTGAACATACAAGAGGTTTAACCTTCCACAAAGAGGTCACCATATGATGCTCTGTTGCTTTAATATCTTTACTTTTTCTGATAACATTTATTAAATATGTTTCAGATACCAGACTAAGCACCTTGGGAAATGTATCAGTTATGTGATTTTTTTTCACAAGTAACAAGGTGTTTGCCTGCTATACTGATAACACTAATCACAATCATTTTATAAGTTAGGTTGTTGATACCCTAGTAAGTTAAACAGTTTCCTGAGGTCACACAGAGAGTAAGTGTTGAACTAAAGCTCAGATCATGATCTATCTGCCATCAAAGAATATAGAGCCTTCGTATGTTTTATAGACCATTTTTTTAAACCTTAGGAGTAGAGGGTGGAGTCGCCCTTCCTTCTACATGATCCCTCAGAAGCAAAGCATATGGAAGTGATCATTCAATCAAAAACAACCACCACTTCTCCTTTGACCTAAGGTTTAGGGAAGAGGTCAATATCCTTAATATATTAAGAGAGAGAAAAAACAACAGCACCCTCACCCTACCGAAGCAGGAGCAAAAGATGACTGCTCTCACAATTCTTAAGGGAGGAAGCAAATGAGCAGAAGTCCTTTGGAAATATCAGCTATGTGAACCGAACCCAAACTCTTGAAACATAGAACATTTATAAAAGCTTTACCTAAGTCAGAGAGATAATAGAAATCCCGAGGAACATAGGGAAGGATCAACAATCAAATTCACCAGAAGGAAACATGAGCCTGTAACATCTGGAGAAGCAATCTAATATTCAGATAGGGCATCCAAAGCAGAACAACATTTGGAAAAGCACAATTGCCCCAAATGACTCTGCTTCATGTTTAAAAATCTATAAAGTTCACCTGAAAGGCATCCCAGAAAAAAAAAATCCTTACTATCCTATTTAAAAAAAAATACATTTCAGAAAAAGCTGAAGTAATTATAAGAGTTCACACAGAAAGTTGGCCCCAAATAGACTACCATTTTCTAAATTGTTCTCCATTAAAATGTCAAAATGATCTTATCTCCTTAACTAACATCCACTATTTCCAGATGCTGAGGCTTTGGGAAGAGCTGGCTGTTTGCAACTTGATGGTAAAGCTGTTTAGGGAAAAGAAAGCAAAACAATTACCAAAGGTGGTTAATCAATGTTGAAAAAGGAGAAGCCACGAACATTTAGAAGCATGTGAACTGCTCTGCCAGATGAGCATACTGCACCTGGGCTTCTAGTTAATGTCAAATTCTCTACCAGGTTCCGAAAAAGCAACACTTGCTATGTTTACTGGGCCCCTTTATGGTACATAAGTCTTAAAGCCAAAGGAGGTTATTTTTCTATTACCTCCTTAAAAGACCTTTTAAACTTTCCCTCGACAAATGAAAAAGTTTGTTTTCTTGGTTTCCTATCCATTCACAACTTAACTGTAGCCAATTCCTAGTGTGTAGTAATGACACTCTTTTATTGCCATATTAGCTAGGCACTTCATATCACGAAGCATATTCAAAAGAGCCTTGATCATAGGCACCAGCCAGCTAGAAACCTCCATTTGAACTCAGGAGTGAATGTCTGCGTCTATACATTCATCTTAGTGACCCACAGAGCAATTTGTCCCTTCTCTACAGAACGCTGAAGCCATCCTGACTACAGAACATGAGGCGAGCTGATCCTGGAGGGATGCTTTGCAGGGATGATGTAAACAATGGAATATTTATAGTCAGGTCATAGAGATGTGCATCTTAGCAGATGACTATTTTACAAGACCTGTCAAGCCTATAAATAATGAGATCAACAAGGGGGAGTAGTGAAGGAATGATGAATGTTTAATAGGATGCATGTCCACTAGACTTTAGAACTGAAAGAAAGGGATGAAATAAATTAAGGAAAAATTAATTGCATTATCAAAGGCAATGATGAGGTAACAGGAAGTTAAATGTCTTCGCCTAGCAATTTGTAACAATTTTCACTGAAAATATTTTCTGCTCAGAATATTATTTATAATTCAAAATAAATCTAACAATATGGCAACGGTTAAATAAATTCTCCAGAGAATGAGCACCATTGAAAATAAAATATAAAAATTTAATATTTATTGTAGAATAGTTTGTGATATATACACTATGAAAACCATGCTCATCCTAATAACAATAGGTCAAAATTCATGTACTTTAGATAAACATTTTTAGACAATATTTTTAAAGATCTGTGGCTAAGTCTGGCCAAACATAAAATATATGAATGACAAAATGACTTAAAAAAATTCCTAGCCATTTATTTACAGATGAAACCATCGTTTATTTTCTAGGTTTTCTATCAGGTATATCCCATATAAGTCTTATTGAATTAGAATGAATAAAATCTTCCCAATAAAAAAAAAGCAGCACCTGAAAATAAGATAAATCTTAGTTGTGCTTTAACTAAGGGCTACAACGGACTGGGGTATGGCTTGTGCTTTTCTTTCCCCCACCTTTGCTGTTCTCAAATTCTGAACCAAGCTTAAATGAGTCGTCAGTACTTCGATGCAGAATGTAAAAAAAATCCATACAGCTCTTAATTAAATCCTAAATGCAATTTGTTTTTTTCCTTGTATACAATCAAATTCCATTAACTCTCTAAGTGTACACCCTCAATATGGTTACTTAAATAAGGGTTTTATTTTTAGTTCTTCATTTCCAAACACTGTATTTCTATCACTCCTGATTGTCTTATCCATCTCTCTACCTCCTCCTGTGTCTCCTCTACCCCCTCCCATTTTCAAGACCTCTTCTTTAATTCTTATTACACACACACACACACACACACACACATACACACACACACCTTTAAGTGGAAGGGTTTTTTTTGTTGTTGTTTAGAGATAACATGTTTAATAAAGTAAAAAATTTGGTAATCTAGAGCTTTGACAGAAAATGTCAGGCTCTCATGGGTAGACTAATTCTATAACACTATTAGAGATGAAGGTATGAAGTGGAATACAACCCCAAAAGGAGAGAGGGTTTGGAATGTAGGAAAAACAAACCCAGCTCCTGAATACCATTCTTGGGAAAGAAATGATGCTTCTAGAAACAGACCAGAATTCAGATCAAGAAGACACTAGAGCTAAGTGTTGTCTTACTGGTCATTTTTCTCCAGTTCTGGTATTTGCAAACTTTAAGTGATTAATACTAAGAATCCAGTGGGTTTTCCCAGCTGGAAACAGTAGTATGACATACCGTTAATGCTCTCGTGAGTTTCAGAATATTGGAGATGAATAGACCTTAGAGAACATTTTCTACCTCGATCTTTCATTGTGCAGATGAGGAGATTGATGTCCAGGGAAATCTTTCTAAAATGCAAATCAGATCATATCATTACAATGTTTAATATCCTTTAGTGGCAGGATTTCTGCTTCAAGCTGTAACAGAGAAGCTTATACCATATTAATACAAGAACAACAACTATACACACAGAAAGGGAATGTTGTTGAAGGCACTGGAGAAGGATTTAAGAGGCAGCAATGTGACAGAACGCATCAACATCCAGAGAGAAGAAACATGTCACTTGAGGCGGTCACCTACTCATGAGTGCTCCAGGACAGAGAGCTTGGAAAGAAAACAGCGGTCAGAGCTGTCAGCGATGCTGTGGAGCCGAGAGGAAAGAAATAGAGTTCGGGTATTTTATAGTTATGTTTCTTTTTTTAATATTTATTTACTTATTATGTATACAATATTCTGTCTGTGTGTATGTCTGTAGGCCAGAAGAGGGCACCAGACCATGTGGTTGCGGGGAATTGAACTCAGGACCTTTGGAAAAGCAGGCAATGCCCTTAACCACTGAGCCATCTCTCCAGCTCCAAAATAGTTATGTTGCTATTGCTGTGATAAAACACCACCACCAAGGCAATTTATAAAATGAAGTGTTTCTTTGAGTTTCTGGTTCAAGAGCGCTAAGAGTCCATCACTGGGGGGTTGGTGGAAGCATGGTTGCAAGAGGCAGAGCGGTATGGGAGCAGGACTCTGAGAGCACACTTCCTTTTCCTTAAGAGCAAGCAGAAAGAACAACCTGGATGAAGGGCACAACTTTAAACTCTCTAAGCCCGCCCCTAATGACGTGCTCCCTCCAAGTGCAGACACCAGAAACCACCAAAAAACAGAGTCAGCAACTGGGGATGATGTGCTCAAATCTCATTTAAAGCACCAGAAGTGTCTGTTAAGGTGAAGGGAAATATCCATGAAGGGAAATATCCTTTCAGGTGAGACCTGTAAGAGCGGTTGTCTGGAGGGAAAGAGAAAACACAAAGAGAAAACTCTCGTGAAGACTGATGTAACTGAACCACGTCTGTTCCTTGTTGGACTAAGCTGATCTATTCCTACTTCGATTTTTTTCCAAGAGAAAAGGCAATCCTCTCACAAGCCAGACATCATGACATCCTGTCAAAATTTTATCCACAATTCAAAATTACCAACCACATAAAAGGCACAGATGACCAAATGATCAAAAACCAGAAGATAAAATGGGAGAAATGGATCTTTTAGACGATTTAAACATAGCATCTGATAAGGATTCTAAAATAAATGTGCTATTAATTTATGTAATAAAAGAGATGACAAGATTTTAATCAGATGATTAAGAAAATGATTATTTTAGAATTAAAAGTTAAGATGAATTTAAAACTTAGCAGAATAAGCAAAAAATAAGTCACAAGGAAATATATAGATGTATTTGGAGAAAAACATAAAAATCAACAAAAGAGCATAAAGATAAAAATTGATACACATATGATTAGATTTCCCAAATGTGGGGTACAAGAAATGTTTGCATCCATACAAACAATGTAGTTTCATGTCAGACAAAAGAACAGCATTCCCTAAATTCAGGAAACTCAGCTGGGTGGTAGTGGCGCATACCTTTAATCCTAGCACTTGGGAGGCAGAGGCAGGTGGATTTCTGTGAGTTTGAGGCCAGCCTGGTCTACAAGTTACAAGAGCTAGTTCCAGAGCAGAAAGAAACCTTGTCTCAAACAAACAAACAACAAAAAAGAAACTCAACCAAAAGCTAGTAAAATAAATATCTTAACATACCAATAGTAGATCAGGTTTCAAATGGATTATTGCTATAATAATAGCAAACTGGACTTTAAAACATTAGTCAAGAAAAATGAGCAATTAGTAATGAAAAGAGAAACATACCATCAAAAAACATGTATTCAGTGTTTATATATCTTCAATAGCATTGTGTTGTTTGTCTGTTTTGTAAAGAATTAAGTTCACAGATTGTGAGAGATTTTAATGTAACTTTTCCAATGGCTGGCATATTAAGAACAAAACAAAATCAGCAAGGATATAAAACATTTATTTAGCATATTTGATAAGCTTGCTTAATCTGCATTTTAAGGTGCTGCATTTAAAAATGCAAAATACATGCTTCTTAAAAGTACTAATTAAAGGTTTATCATAATTGTACCATATAATAAATAATAAAGTAATTCTAATTCTTAAAGTACCATTGTCCTATATTGCATGAGCTCTGAGCATTGGGCAAGTAAGCTGGACCTCAAAAGCAGAAAAGTGACTAGGAACTTTGTTTTCATCGCATCCGATAAAAGTAAGAAGCACGCCTTAAAATGAGTTATGAATAAAAGAAAAATGATAATGAAAATTAATAGTATGAAAACTTGTAAAAAAATAACTAAACTCTGATTAGATGTGTTCATAGTTTTAAATGTATGTGTTTGAAAAGCAGAAGGCTGAAAAAAAAACAACCATGTAAGTGCCTGACTTAAAAGTTATAGAATATGAGACTGAGGCGCTGTCAACTTCGCTAAGAAGGCAGTTTTATAAAAAGCCAAGTGGTGGTGGCTCAAGCCTTTTATCCTAGGACTGTGAGTTCGAGGCCAGCCTGGTCTACAAAGTAAGTTCCAGGACAGCCAGAGCTGTTACACAGAGGAACCGTGTCTCAAAAAAAAAAAAAAAAAAAATCAAACAAGCAAAAAGTTATAGAATGTAACTGACTGGGAACAGTCAATTGATACAGTAGTATTGATATATGGATGTTATCTTTTATGACTGTATGTTTCAACCCAAATAAACACAGAGAGGTTAGGTAATGAGGAAGACAGCAGGAAGGCCGAGGTGATCTTCCAAAAAAAAAAAAAAAAAGGAGAAATACACTATACTATTGTAAAGAACTAAAGAAGAAAGTAAAATAGGAGGGTTAAATGGAGAAGGGGTGGAAGAGCAAAATAAAAGAATGACTGTGGGGAGGGGCAAACAACACTAAAGGCAAACTTAGTACTATAGAAACTTCCCGAAATATGCACATATATGAGAGGAACTTAAATGGAATCGCCGTATAATGGGGGAAGCAATGTCTCAACCAGACATCTTATGCTACCCAAGTAAAACCTCCAATGTTCTGGAAAACAATAACATAATCGGAAAGACTAAAACAAGTAGGCAGGCCAGATTGTGAAAAGGATGTTATAGCTCACACTCTGACTGTCAGCTGGGAATGGAAACGCAACATTGGCAGATACTCTAAAGATGTCAGGTAGATAAGAAATGGAATTTTAAGGAGATGAATTTATAGAATCAAGACCAGGAATTGAGGCCACTTTCAGTATGAAAATTCAACCTAAGATGAAATCTCTGTGAACTTTTTTAAAAGTTTAAGGAAAAAATGATACTAACCAAATTATTTTAAGAAAAAAAATTAGTAATAAACTTTATGCAGACATAATAAACTTTCTACCCCCACCTTTTGAGGAATTCCAGTTTTTCTCATTAATGTACTCTCAAAAATTATACACAAATGCTTATTTAAGTATGTGTACATATTTTTAAAATATCCTGTTTGGGCAGCCACGTTGGTGAGAATATATGGGTATAGTTCTGACATTTCTATGAGATAATATCACAGCAAAATCTCTGTTCCTCTAGCTTTTAAAAGTTTATGCCCTTTGTCATAGTTACGATGTCACTGGCCCACATAATCTCATAGTGAGTGGAACTATTAGGAGGTATGGCCCTGGTGAAGGAAGTGTGTCACTGTGGGGTAGGCTTTGAGGTTTCCTATGATCAAGATACCACCTAGTGTCTCAGTCTCCTTCCTGTTGCCTGCAAGACCTAGGACTCTGGGCTACTACTCCAGCACCATGTCTGCCTGCATGTTCCCCATCATGATGATAATAGGTTGAATCTCTGAAATGGTAAGCAAGCCATATCAGTTAAATATTTTCTTTATTAAATTTGCTGTGGCCAGGGTGTCTCTTCACAGTGATAAAAGTCATAAGGCACTCCCCCCTCTTCTGCAATGGCCCCTAAGGCTTAGGAGCGCAGGTTGCGTTGGCCTTCTTTTCTTTCTTTATTCTTTTCATTTTCAAGGAATAAATCTGCCTGCTGCCCTACTCGTAAATTACCCAGGTTCTTTCTCACCTCCTGCAGCCATCACAAATCACCCCACTACGTCTTCTCAATAACTACCATAGCTACCACAATAACAAGGTAACAACAACCACAGATAATAATTTTGGAGATAAATCCCTATCCTTATTTCACCAGCGTCAGGATTAATGCGGTCAAGAAGTCATTTCAATGTTTTCACAAAACAGCATTGAACATCCAGGATCAGCAATTCAGTAGAAATATCCCCAAACAAGATGGCTATTTGAATAACTTAGGAACTGGTAAATGATAGCAATTTGAATTCAGGACAAAATAAACTAAAAGAGAAATTTATTTTCCTTTCTACAGTACAACAATTGAAAAACCACGAAAATTAACAAAGTCTCATAGAAAGGGAATGTATATATAGAGACCAGTTTACTTCTTAGTGTTTAGATGACATGGAAACTGATCTGTCAACATCTCCATAATTGCAAGTAATACCATGAAATAAAATTCTGAATGTTCACCAATCATATTTTAGTGCTGAACATTTCATACAAGCAGCTGTTAATGGTGCCAAATATAGTTTTCACAGCATACAAAAATGCACTAATGGCCAAGGCTATATTTTAGATTTCAGAGACGTTCTTTTGGTTGATACAATTATTTCTAAATTCTGCAGACATCAGTCAGGTGACCCAAACAGAGGCAGTGGGAAAAGACTAGATAGGATGCCAGAGACTTCTCTGGCATTGTCTTCTGGTGCCAGAAGTAAAGTAATCAGGAGCTGTTGGTTTTTGTGACTGTATGTGTGTTTGTGAATATAAGCAAACAATTGCTATCCCTTGAGGTTTTAACCACGCTGCCCGTGTTTTATCATGACAAAACTCTTTGGGGGTCCTGCAGGCTGGCTTTAAGTCAGCTGGACTACTTCAATGAACTGGCTCCAATCACTATGACAGTGGAGTCCAGAGCACAGCTGCTCATCATTGTCCTGCTGACAGGCATTGTAAGCCGGATAGATTTGATTTGTTATCCATTATATCCTGATGACTTTCAGGAAATATGAGAGTCACACTGAAATTAGGTGTATCTCCAGATTTTTGCAAGTGATATATTTCATAAATGATAGAAATCCAGTCTTTAGTAATGGGTAGTTAGGAAATATTACTGTAGACCTCAGTGGGGATGTACTACACATTATAATTTTGTACCAGAAAATTCCACATCAGTAGACTTCCTATTAATTATCTAGAAATTACCCATTATAGTTAGAAAGACCAACATGTCACCTATTATTAACGTATAAAAGAAACTGACAGACTTTGAATAGGATGAGAAGGACAGTTTTAAGAATATGTTTTTTTATAGGCATGGGATGATGAAGTTATAAGCAGGATGGACTTGGGAGGGAGATGGAAGAGGGGGAGGTGCTGCAATCACAGTATGGCCCATGAGCTGTTCTGTTATTTAATTTTCCATTGCTTTAGTCATGAGCTATTTTCTGTATATTTAGTGTGTGTGTGTGTGTGTGTGTGTGTGTGTGTGTGTGTGTGTGCTCTGCCTACAGGCTCTTCCCATGCCCATCAAATGACTAGCTACCTACAGAGGAAGACTGAGCTGTAATATTTCGAAATGGACAGTTACTGTTGCCATTGTTATGTGTCATTTGGTGTTGCCTGGTAGATAGCTGCCAAGGTGGGCTAGCAGGTTAACCTGAAAGGTCAGACTTGCTGAAAGTGCCAAGCTGGGGTGGGGAGCAGAGGGCAGAGGAATGCCTCTAGTTATGGAAAAGAACAGGGGTGAGTAAGTTCAGAACAAATGACTGCTAAAAAGGAACTAAGGCCTGTAGTAAAAGTTGCTCGTCCTCAACTCTTGGATCAGGAAGACTACAAGTCACTTGGTTAGGTTTGCAGACGGTGAGGAGGGGCTGTGTTCTGCGAGGTCGCTTGTTGCCTAGGGAGACATCTGTGGAGTGTGTGCAAGAGGAATGAATTAATGTTATCCTTTTAAATAAAAAAAAAAGAATATGTTTTTTACACATGTACAGGTGGATCACTTTTAAGCATCCAGCTATTGATTTGCATCTCATTTTCCTTTATTATCAGATAATATCATCATAAATGAGTTATATAATATATGGTTCATCAATTTGCAGATTAGAAATCAGTGAAACAATTGCTCAAGGTCACAAATACAGTGAGAAGCAGAGCCTTGATTTGAACCCAAGATTCTCTCCCTTTGTATGGGATCCAAAATCCTATCCACAGTAACATAAGTCTTCCAAGGAGAGAGGTGGGTCCTGGATCAGTCTTAAGAATCATCTGTGTCTACTCAGAAAAAAAAAAACAATCTGGTTATATCAAAGCCATATCTCAATTCTGGACAGCATAGTGATGTCTGATAACTCCAGGTGTTTGGGATTTGGACACTGTTGAATGAGATAGTACAATGCATTAATAATGAATATTTATAGCTATAAAATAGCATCATTCTTTTGTAATAAAACATTTGGATCTAAATAATTATCATCATTTATTTAGGACATGTACATGTATTATATGTTTGTTTAATGAAAAGCACAATATAATTACAATCAGTGACAATAATTAGAAATAGTATTATCATAAATATGAAAATTCTAATCTATACTGAGCAAAATAAAAATAAAATAGTATACCAGGTTGGATTCATTATCAATACATACCAATTCTTTTCTGTTTCAATTCTCATTTCCTTTATTGAAAAGTTATGGACACCAGACAATGTGTCCAACAACAGCGGAATAAATAAAGAAAATACAATAAATATGTGATGGGCTATTTTCAGGCACAAAACAGTGAATATTGCTGCAGTAAATATTGATACGCAATTATCTCTGCTATGTTGTCTTGGAGTACTTTTGGTTAATACCTAATAATGGCATACTTGGGTCATGTGGTAGGTATGTCCTCCATTTGTATTGAGAAATATTCTTGTGATTTTCATAGTGACATTTTCTTGATGACTGCCATTCTGGCTGGCATAAGATGAGATCATGCTCTAGTTTCAATTGGCATTTTCCTGATGGCTAATGAGATTGATTGTGTCTTTTTAGATGTTTATTGGCCACTTTATCTTTTTGTGAATTGTTATTAAACCATTTATTGATTGGGTCATTTACTTTTTGAGTTGTGTGAATGCTATATATAAGAATCTTTTGTTTTATATAGATAGAAAGATTTCCTACCGTTCTGTAGACTGTCTATTATTCTATTGTTTTCTTGGTTGTACAGAAGGGTTTTTTTTTAAATTTCATCGTCTTCTTTGTTGATTATTGGTATTATTTCCCAAACAACCATAGTCCTATTCAGAAAATCCTCTCCAATGCCTACATTTTGAAGTCTGTCCCCTATACTTCTCTCTAACAGTTAGCATTACAGGCCTTACATTAAGGTCCTTGTGATCCATTTGGAGTTCATTTTTGTGTAAGGCTAGAGATAAGGATCTGGTTTCAGTCTTCTACATGTGGATATCTAGTTTTCCTGGCACCATTTGTTGAAGAGACTTTCTTTTCTCCATCGTATATTGTTGACATCTTTGTAAACAAAACAGGTAACTATAACTTCAGGTGACTGTATATATGTCTTGTACTCCACTGACTTATTATTTTGTCTCAGTATCATGCTGTTTTGTTATTATGGTTCTGTAGTATAATTTGATATCAAAGATGATGGTAGTCTAGCAGTATTCTTTTTGTTCATGGCTGTTTTGTCTATCCTTGGTCTTTTTGATTCCATATGAATTTTAAAGTTCAATGTTCTATTTCTTCAAATAATGACATTGAAATTTTAATAAGAATTGTATTCAATCTGTAATATAGCCATATTTACAATATTAATTATTCTAAACAAAAGCATGGCAGGTCTTCCAAGTTTGTAGTGTTTTCAACCAATTGTTTAGTATTTCAAGTTTTCATTCTAGAGACATTTTACTTCTTTGGTTAGGTTTATTCCAATTTTTTGTTTGTTTTGGAGACTATTGGATATGGGATTGTTTCCCTGATTTTATTCTCAGTATGTCTATAGTTTGTATATAGAAAATTTACTGATTGGTGTACATTAATATTTTAAAATGCTTAAGGTATTCATCGGAATTAAGTTTTCTGGTGGAGTACTCAGGGTCTCTTACAGACAGAATCATATCTGATGTAAAAAAGGATACTTTGCTTCCTCTCCTATTTTATCACTTTTATTTCCTTCTTCTGTCTAAATAAGCAACATTGACTTGGAATGAAGAGTAGACACCCTAGTCTTATACTTGACCTTAGCAGAAATGCTTTTAGTTTTCCTCCACTTAGCATAATATTGGCTGTACATTTGTCATTTATAATATTTATTATGTTAAGATATGTTTTTATCCATTCTTAGTCTCTTTGGGGGTTTTATTATGAAAGGACATTGTATTTTGTCAAAGGTCTTATATTCATCTATTGATCATGGAATTCTTGTCTTTAACTCCATTTTTGGGCCATACTAATATTTACTGATTTGCATTTGCTGAGCTAATCCAGCATATGTGGAATAAAGTGAATTTGATCATGGTGAACATTTTCTTCAATGTATTCTTGCAATCAGCTTATAGAGAGTTTATGTGAATTTTTGTATCTATGTTCAATAGGGACATTAGTCTAAAGTATTTTTTATGTATGTTTATCTAACTTTGGGGTCAGTTCAATATTGGCTTTGTAAAAATAGTTGGTAATTACTATTCCTTTTCTACTTTATGGAATACAGAATTGTATCACTATTTTTCATAAAGAACTAGTTAACGCAAATGAAAAATAGTCACAAAAATGGTTTTGCCCATTCTAATTAAGGCTGTGGCATAAAGAATATTTAGTACCAGCACTTGACTTTTTACGCTGCTCTTATGTAGAAATATGTACCAAGGCATGTTCTTACTGTGTCTTATATCGCTCCACAAAACAATTGCTTCAAATTAAATTTGATACTATATTTTCTCTATTTTATGTTTCTTACAGTGCTGTTTGGAGAACTGTACCATATTTTCCCTTATATTTCATGTATTACTTTATCTACCTAATTTCTACTAGATAACCTTTGAGAATATAAACCCTCTTATTTATTTACATAATCTGGAGATAAGGAGCAGTGTGCTCACACTGTGGGATATTCACCACTGTACAAACAGCTTTGTGAGCACAAGTGAGCGGTCCAGTTAACTCCAATCTATCCTTACTCATTTGAAATATTTTGCTATTATTAATTGAATAAGTTTTGTGACATGCCATACTTAAAGATGCTGCCTTAAAATCTATTTGGAACAGAGTTCCTATGAATAAATATGCAGATTATAACTACCATAAAGCATGCAGTTAACCACACTTAAAAATATTTTCCCAAAGAAAATTGTCTTTTGTCCCAATATTTCAGCACATTTAAAATAGATTGAATGAGAAATTTTCTTTCTTTATTTTATATTATTGAAGAGTATGAGAGAAAGGGAATAGAGAAACCATGACCAAAGTGCTTTGTCCCTGAAAATACATAACAAATATTTAGAGAGGAAAAAAGCAAACCAACTAAAATGAACTGAATCTTTTAGACAATTTTCAATGGCAACATTCTTGGAAATGATACAGTGAGCTACTTTACAGTATCCTATCTCCTGGCCCATTGTCCCCTTGTGCGATAATAAAACTACTAGAAGAGAATGCAGATCAATGTATTATTGTCTCCTTGGTCACTCCCATTTCCTATGAAATGTTCTGGAAGTGAGGGGGAGGGGAAGGAGCCTAGTAGCGAGAGCCATCTACTTAAGAAATGTTTATTTAAAACATCTTTACTATTTAAATGTTCCTGAAGATAACTATTATCTTACAAAGGAAAGGGATACTGAGGCAAGGTAAAACCTGCAGTCTTAGGAGCACTGTACAGAACATATTTAGAAACCATGAAAACTGGAAAAATCTGTCATCTCTCTAAGGACCTGTTCAGCAGCTACAGCTTCTCCATGGATGACTTCTCATAATAACAGCTCTGTAGATCATGCATCTACAAGGTTGTGATGCATGCAAAGAGACTTTGCATTTCTAGAGATGAATTCCACGTGCTTTGTATATCTGACCTGCAATATGCCAGTTGTAAAATTATGAACTACCCAATTTAAGATAGATTAGCTCACGGCTATTAAATATTTAGGTTCTCTGAAGCTGTACTGGCACTGCCTGCCCAAGTATAGCTCACATGTGACTCTGTTTCATTCTGTTCTTCCTATCGGAGCAATAATCTGGTTAGTAAGCGAGCAGTGAGCTGCCAGAGCTCAGGGTGAGAGGGCTGCTCTTAAAACTATAACTTACACAAGGCTCCCCGAAGAATTACAGTAGGGATGAGTGAATCAGAACTGACAGGAGGAGAGAAGCAATATTTTACATAGTTGAGTCAGTGAAACATGTGGCTGCCATCATAATTTATGGTCTTGGCTCTTTTGCCCTTAGCAAAAAAATAACTGTATTCAATGTTAACAATTATCTGGCATTAAGCAGAAATGTTTTTAATTAAAATAAACCAAAAACAGAGTTTCTGAATGATTAGACCCAAGATGAATGGCAGATATTACAATGATTTAAAATATGTAATACTTCCAATTTCTGAGTGAGTATAAAATCCTTCAGAAAAGAAACATTTGGCATAAAATTAATGACTTGGAAATTAAAAATCTATTAAAATAATCTATAATTAGTACATATTTAACTATAAATTGTGGTAAATTTTAATAATGCCCTCTGATAACTTATGAAAGGGGTAAAAATAATACCAAAAAGAAAATATAAGACTTACAACTGAGGGCTGGAGAGATGGCTCAGAGGTTAAGAGCATTGCCTGCTCTTCCAAAGGTCCTGAGTTCAATTCCCAGCAACCACATGGTGGCTCACAGCCATCTGTAATGGGGTCTGGTGCCCTCTTCTGGCCTGCAGGCATATACACAGACAGAATATTGTATACATAATAAGTAAATAAACATTAAAAAAAAAGAACTGTCACCTTAAAAAAAAAAAAAGACTTACAACTGAATATATTTAATTATGCTACGTTCTGACTACATGAATCCTTCCAGGTTTTAAGCACACAATTAAACTGAAAAAAGAAGTAAACCCTTAAAATTTAGTCCTACACTAAAAACATACTGTCAAGTTGTTTTAACATTTGGTAACATTAAAAAAATAATAAAACCATCAAGATCCTGAAAAATCATGTTGCATGATAAAAGGGTAAATACCTGAATAGGATAAACCTTTTATCTCCAAATAGGTCATTTTATTCGATGCTACTATATTTATGAAAGTACACTCCAGACAGTCTGTGGGTCACTAAATAAATTCCTTCATCTCAAATTCTCAAGAATTTTCAGTACCAAGTAGTGAGCCCTGAAAGAATACATTGTAGGTTGAACAGGTTATATTTAGGAATGTATATATGTGTATGGAATCATATGCATATATATATATGAGTATGTATGTATATATATGTGTATATATATATATATATGAAAAAGAGGTCATGAATGAAGAAAAGCTGGGAGAGGTATATGGAAGATTTTAGGGAGAGGAAAATAAGGGGGAAATGTTGTAATTTTATTATAATCTCAAAAAATTGCTTTAAATGTCTTTCATTAAAAAAAGCCATCATAGGTGGAAAAACCAAACAAACAAACAAACGGACAAGTGAAAAGGCTATTTACCACTCCACCTAACCCTGCACTTTCAGTTTATCTAGAATGTATTGAAAGCGCACTACAGTGCAGTTGTGATATCTCCTGCAGGCTGCTATAACGGGTAGGTCCAAAACACAGAATCAATACTGTCTGCAACATTGAAATAGGCAGCACACAGCCACCCGGGATTGTTTGGAAAATTTCTTCATTTGGAAATTTAAAGATTCTGGGTGTGAATTCATAAAGCTGCCCAGGACTTTAAAGGACAAAAAGTTATGAAAAACAGAGAGAAAGTGTTACATATTGGTACAGCAAGTGATTATCTTAACACGTTCCGGGAAGATTGTTTATACACAAAAAAGATCATCCAAGAGTTCTCCATCCAAATATATCAGTGCAGGAGTAAATTTCCTAGGGAATGGTCCCTTTGAATCAAAGTGCCCTCTTCAGGTAGGAAGGGCATCCACAAAGTAGCTAGAATTAGTTTCCTTGAAGACTCTGGTAGGTCAGCCACACCCACTTATGGTTTCATAAACAGTATATATGGGCATCGCAAAGGGGACTTAATGCGATGAGACAAAACAAGGACATAAAGCTGGGTATGTACGGAAGGAATGCGGAAGGAGTTGGGGGATGATGGCATATATGACCCAAATGTATTCTACAAAAATTTTAAAGAACTGTTTTAAAAAAATGATCAGGATTTACATTGGCTTCTTTCCCCACTAGGACAAAAGAACCTATTTGTAAAGAAATATAGCACGTGGTATGATCAATAAATACCTTTGCCTTCGTGACCATCTGTTAGAAAAGAATACTTTAGTCAGGACAGAGAATGTACACTTACTTGTAATGAGAAAACAGAAGATGCATGTGCTGGTCCTAAGCAGTAGAGCTTGCCTTCCCCATAAGAGGCTCACATAGGCCTTTGGCGTTGACAAATCTAAGTTGGAATGTGGGAACTACTCCATTCTAGCCATAGTAAATGGAGAGAGTAATATAACCTCTTTAAGCTCAGGGCTACTTCTTTCATTAACAAAGTCTAATTCCCATTTACAAAGAGTCTCTATTAAATTAAATGTTAAGTGTTGGAATCAAGTTAATTATGAAAACTGACTTTATAGTGCTCATTAAATAATGTCTAGATATAAGTGACTACCTAGCATCAAAGCAACATAGCAGCAAAATGGCGAATTCCAGAGATGGAGGTAAAACCCAGAAGTAGCTTTTAAAGGAAGGGGCACAATGCTTGTTGCACAAGTGTGAGGGTCTGAGTTCGAATTCCCAGAGCCCAAGGAAAAGCTGTACAAGGTAGCTCATGTCCATAATCCCAGTGTGTTTCTATGACAAACGAGGAGACAGAGATGAGAGAAGCATTGGAATCAGCGGTCACAGCAAACAACAAAGAGGTTGAAGGAAAGGTCTGATACCAGCAGTGGACCTCTGTCATTTACACATGTGCCACAGCAAGCATGCATGCACATCTGCAGTCATGAATGCACACACATATGTAGTATAGAGAGAGACACCAAAGACGAAACGTAACAGTATCGTATGTGAGGCTTAACATAGAGAATGGTGAAAAATGATCACCAAGGGCAGCATCCCTCTAGAGAACATGATTAAGGATCACACTGTCCAGTTTCATGAATGTGTGTTTTCCTCTCTTAGGGAAAAGAAGTCAAGGGGGCAGGATAGAGATCTACATGGTGACCAGTGGCATTTAGAGTCAGGCTCTTTGACCTTGTCTCCTAGTACAAAATGCTCCTCTTGAATAACAGATCTACTTCCTCCTAGTTTCCAAACCTCTATTCCAAACCAAGAGAGAAACATTTCAAAGCTCTGCAGACTTTTCTGGGCCATCCGCAGCAGTCTCTGCCCAGCTTCTCAGAGGCATACCCAGCCGTTTTGCCTGTAGCTGCCCTCTCAGCCTTCAGACAACCACTGGAGGTTATCCCTGGAGCAGCTGCTCCTACACTTTCCTTGGCCCCACAGCCTGCATCTCATATCTGATTCTCTCTCTAAGTTCTGCTAGCCACGCTCTTTCCTGGCTACCCACCAATCCAACCACAAGCTCAGAGAGGACACAGATCTGGAGCAAAAAGTAAGGTGGTGCATCTGAAGTGAAAACAGCTGACAACAAGAAGGCATCAAGGCTAAACACACAGCACATTCTACACAGCTATGTGTTATTCTGCATTTCCTCCCAAAGTAAGGCTGCTAGCAAAAGTGGGATATCTTTCATCACTTGCCTCTTCTGCATCTTAAGCCCTGAGTCCATGGCCAGAGTTGTCTATCACATAAGGATGATTTTCTCAAAGAGAAATTGGGGCCCAAAGGGATTGAATGATGTACCCACATTTAAGCAATACCAAACTGGTGGAGTTGTGACTTCAACCCAAGATTTGGGAGCTTAGTTCAAAGTTCTTTGCCCCTAATTAGAATATCGGATGAAGAAGAACAAAGCATAATGATATATATGAGTGAAGATGTTTGGGTGAAGCCCATTAATTTACATGAGAGCTAGAGCATTAATTTAAAAAGGGAAGCAAACAGTTTGACTCAGATTGAATACTCAACCCTAACACATCTTTACCAAGCTAGGGGCCATGCAGATTCTTGTTTGACTTAGTTCCTCATCCCCGATCTAGATATGAGCCCACCCCAGTGATTCTTCAAGCATCACCCTTTCTCATTCTCATGAGGCACATGACAAACATCTTTACAGTTTCTCTAAACTCGGCTACTCAGGCCAATGAAGACCTGTGTGTTTACATCCAGGACTGACAGCCTGACTGAGCTTTCGATTCCTACCTGCGGGGTGGAGAAGAGTAAGATGGAGGAGCATTGCAGTGGAAGAAGAAACTCTGTTTCCCGAATGGTCCACACTCTTAAGGTGTCTCCTGCCAACACACCTGCCTCACAGTTTCTATTTCTACCACTTACGTCTGTCCCATCTCACCACCAACATCACTAACATGCCTTCCAATCTCCGTTGTACTAGTGTCCTCATTCTGTGTCTTACCTTTAAAAATGGAGTTTGAGCCTTGTCTATCTTCCTAAGTCTTCAGAGACAAAAATCATACACCATACATTTGTTCAGAATACTATATATCTATTTGTCCGCATGTGCTCTCTTACATATTTAGGGTAAGACTCAACATGCAAATGAACTCTTCCACTGAGATGCCCAGGTACATGAAAGGTAAAATTTGAAAAGCCTGCACAGATATGCACGTGTCTGTGTGCTACTAGGATTGAACCCAGAACCTCATGTTTCTTAGGCAAGGACCCTACTATTGAGCTGTCCAATCTCAATCTCTGATACTCTTTCACTACCCTTAGACTACCAGCTACCTCCAATCTGGTCTTGTCTGTCTTGCTTCAGATCGGAGTCTTTGTGTCCTTTCTTTCTGAAATGTTGTCACTTTCTAGACTTGCTCTCGAGGTGCTCTTGGAATTCAGATATATTATAGCAGCTCCCAGTGAGATCTGGATGCTGTGTGTTTCCAGAGCCCGCATTCTCCTTTCCTTCCCTTGCTGTCTGTGGCCTAACTCTAATGATTAGAAGGAATTAGACAACCCTCTCCTGCCAATGTTGTAGTTCTCTTTCCTTTGTACTGTGGAATGGTCTTTTCCAGGGTCCATGTTCTTGAAAACCTCGGCAAGGATTCTAAAAGCGATGGTCACCCCAGTCATTTGTCTTAGCCATAGGTCTATTCCTGTGTTTACAGAAATGGTCACCCTGATCACCCTCTGCCACACTCCCTGCCTGTAGATCCATACAAGGAGAAAAATAATACACCATTCAAATATGAAACCAAGAATGTTACCAAAACAGAACCAGTTCTGACTCAGAGGCATAACATTGGACAAAGCAAACTTCTAAGTGCTTACCTACATAAGAGCTAACCAAAGCAGACAGAGTGTGTTGGGATTGATTTATTTTTGAGAATATTAAATCATTAAACTGTGTCCTGACAATACTAATACATTATTGAAGAAGGACTTGGAAGGTCAGTCCAGCGGTTTGGACAGGGCCTGTGCCACATGCCAGCTGGCAGCACTGACCATCCCTCAGGCTCAATCTATTCAGGTCTAAAATGATTTCCTTTCCTATGTGTAAGGACGCTCTGAAGTTCACATAGACAGAAGAGTACAGTTGTAATCTTCTCACTACTGTGACAAAAGATCAGTCATAAGCAGATCAAGGAGAGAAGGAATTACTTCAGTTCACAGTTTCAGATATTTCTATTCTTAGTTCTGTTCACTCTGGGCCATAGTAAGGCAGAAAGACACAGGGGTGGAACATGGGGAGGCATAAAATCTATTCTCTCTACGGCAGAGAGCCAAGGACCAGATAGAGCCAAGGACACACGCACTTTCTTCAACTATGCTATACCTACTCAAGCTCTGTTCACAACCTAGAACAGCACCACTGACTAGGAAGCGATCCTCTAACATATGAGAGAGAGAGAGCTTTTCAGATTTTAACAATAACACACAATATAGTGTATATATA
Organism: Alexandromys fortis; assembly: GCF_014885135.2. Taxonomy (NCBI): domain Eukaryota; kingdom Metazoa; phylum Chordata; class Mammalia; order Rodentia; family Cricetidae; genus Alexandromys; species Alexandromys fortis. The sequence goes on from NW_026067936.1 coordinate 7,917,580, forward strand.
TATATATATATATATATATATATATATATATATATATATATATACCCTTGAGCGCTATCAAATGTCCTTCAGTGGAGAGGCAATAGTACAGCTTTATTTCTCTCAAGAACTTACTTTCAAGAGAAGAACATATCTTTGTGATTAGTTAAATGTAGAGGTACCTTTTTTTCTTAAAAAAAAAGTCTTCTGATAATTGTCATTCATAATCAAAGAAAATCCCTGTTTGTGGCGCTGAAAACAAGTAATTATTTTATATGCTACACATGAAGGCTGAGAAGCAAACTTTTCACCTACCAAAGTCAAGCAGCCACACGATTTCAGCTGTGACCACTTACAGAGGAATTTTGGGCTACAGCTCAACCACTGGGTTATCATGTCTTCAGGGTCTGAGCAGTTCTCTGAGAGGAAGACCAACCTTGGATGCAAATACATGGGGATTGAAAAGTCCACCCAGCCTTTTGTGCATAAGGAAACAAGTTCAAGGCCCAGAATTCACCTAAAAGTATCTGGGTGTGGTGGTGTGCACTTGTAATTCCAGGGAAAGGAATCATCCAGCTGGGGTCACTTTGCGAGCTCCAGGCTACCGATAGACACTGTTTTGATGTTTTTTGTCTTGTTTGTTTTTTTAAAGCAAGGAGGAGATGAAAATGGAAATGTCACACATGCTAGGCAAGTACTCTTTCACAGTGCTACGTGTTCAGACATTGTTATTAATTGTTGCCGTCCGCTCATAAGGACATGACCTCATACTGCTGAAAGCCCCCTGTACCTTTAAACCTTTGTTTCCCCAGTGCTCCAGTCATTTATAAAAGAGCTGAACATTTTCAAAAGGTGCTAACAAGTAACACATCAGACAGTCAATTGGGCTTCCAAAAAGATATAAGGCAGATAAGAAACAAAACAAAACAAGCAAGCAAACAAAAACCCAACGACTATTATAGGTTTTCACCCAAACTTAAGAAGTTAAGATTTAAGAAATCACAGATTTGTATTTTACATTTTAACTTTTCCTTTTCCACACTCGGAGAGGTATGCTAGTGAGTGGAGAGAGATCCCAGAGTCTCAACAAGTTGCAAAATTTAAAAAGAAAATAACTTAGACACCCATTAATGGCTTAATTAGGTCATTGAAGCCTTGCTATAAGAGTCCAGATTTCAAATAAGCATAGGCATGCTAGCACGGATGTACAGTTAGGCCATTAGGAAGGGAAATGCGGCGTGTGTTCTAGAACTAGACTCTATTAACTCCCTCCATGATCATTAGTTTAAATTAACAGGCATTCATTGAGAACTTCCTATGCCAAAACCACTTTACAAGGAAAAAGAAAAGAAAAGAAAGCTCTAGATAAAGTATTGAATAACAGTTCCTGTTTTCAAATTTTTCACAATTTGAATTTTTATCAATATGACAAAAACATATCCACAGTTAAGAGGTCAATGTCAGAGCAAGATGTAATCAATGCAAGCCAGGCATCCTGGCACACACCTATACTCTCAGCACTAGGGAGTCTGGTACAAGCTCAAGGATAGCTTGGGTTGCAGAGTAAGACCTTGTCTCCAAAATAATAGCAAAAGGGATAATAGTGATTATGAGGATAATTTGCTAAATAAAGATGACGTTTTATTTCATGTGAACATGACAACATTTCACTCGAGAACACTTTATTCTCCTTACAACCAGAATTCCAGAGAAGAGGGACACCAGAGGCTAACTGTTAAATATACCTACAACTACAAAGAACCTACTATGGGTTGGTATTTATTTGTATTTTACACGTGGAGTAACGAAGGTTCTAAGACGTCAAGTAAAACCTGTTACAGTTAGTAGAACTCTGAGTCAAAATACGGTTTTTTGTAATTCTCACAAGCCACATGATCTTACTTAGGATTCCCCCAAAGCCTACAAATTAACACATATGCTTTGAAGGCAGAGGAAATCTGACAATTGTTTGTGCATTCAAGAAAGTACAATCTGCTTTGCCTAAAGGCTTTCTTTGGCTTTTCAGCTTACTGTTATCAATTCCCAGTATTTTCCTTAAGGAAATGTCAGAGATAAAAACATCAGGTTTGTTCTTCCTTTGCCATCTCTCATCAGAAGTTTGTATTCCCTCTTTGTCAGTTAACTGGAGGACACTTCAGCTCATGAGGCTCCTGAGAAAACCTCCTAAGAACTCTCCCTCTCCCCGTGGTGCCCAGAAGCCCTGCTTTATACTTGGCTTCCCTTGCAGGTAGCCCCAAAACACTGAAAAATGGTTTTACAGAAAAATGCTCTGAGCTGGGTATTTTGTGTTACCCCCAGGACCACCAAGTCTTCGCTGTAGATTTTATCCTACGACTCCCAATTTCCCATTTAAAGAGCAGTTTACTTTTCCTGATTGTTTTTCCCTGTAGAGTTTTTCCACCTTTCCTCTTTTACAGACAAAGATTGTAGTTTTCATTTCTTTCTTTCTTTTTTTTTCCTCTAGCACTGAGCATTTTTGTGTCCATTTGAATTGACAAACTTCACAGATATAGATTTTTATTTTTGTGGCAAAAGCTTCAGAGTAACTTTAAAAGCATGCCCTCCGTGGAGAATAGACTATTTTATCAGAGCAGTGGAGCTACCCCCTGAATGCCACACACCAGAAAGAGATGGTGAATGGTTATTTTGTTTTCATACACGGGGGAGTTTTCCTGCCAGTATGAAGGGAAGATAAATTATTCTTAAAAGTATTTCTAGTGCTTAAAATTGATGTATAAAAAGATAGTATGTGTACAGGATAAAGAATACACTGGAAAACAAAAATAGATGTTTTTACAACTCTTTTATTAATCATTTGAGAATTTAATCTATGTATTTAAATCATACTTACTCCTCTCAGCTTCTCTCAGACACACCCCCTTACTGATCGATCCTACCTTGAATGTTGCTCCTCTTTCTTGTGTTTAATAACCTGTTGAGTCTAATTGGGTTTCCCATGAACTCCTGGGTGTGTTCAACTTATCAGGAGCCATGACCGTAAACAGCCGTATTCTCTCTCCTCTAGAAGCATCAATTGTCTACAGCTTCTTAGTTATGTGTATAGATTCATAGAAACCACACACACACACACACACACAAGTTCACACACAAACTAGCATATTGACCAGCTTTGTGTAGGTCTTGTGCAGGGAACCACAGCGGCTGTGCATCATAAATACAATGGTAGTGTCATATCTAGGAGAAAATGACCTTGGTTTTTCAGTGTTGGCCGTTGAACCCAGGGCTTCATATAGAGAGAGAAATATGCTATTACTGAAGTTCTGCCATCTAGCTCTAATACTGGGGTCCTTTAAATCTAGTGTATAATAGGCAAAGAGACAGCAGAAGAGAGGAGCAGGGAAGCTAATTCTAGGAGGTGTGGCTACAATAGGATAAGAAGGAACATTCATTGAATTCTTCTTCCTGGCTACAGACACAATCTAGCTACCTGATTCAATTATTACAGCTTTGATTTCTTCATCTGGATGGACTGGACTTTGCACAGTGAACCAGTATAAACCCATCCTTCCTTGGGTTGCTTTATCAGTGAATTTTATCATAGAAGCAGAGAAATAACTACTGAAGTAGCTCTCTCAATGTGACCCCTACCCTAGTAACCCTAACATCTTCAGCCTCTACTCTATACCTTATGCTGTCTTATGGTATACTCCTCTACATTATACCAGGACTGGCCACCTCCGAGACTATACTGTACAATTAGATATTCCCTCTCTTTTCTCTCCTCCCCCTCTTGTGTTGTCACACAGAGAGAGAGAGAGAGAGAGAGAGAGAGAGAGAGAGAGAGAGAGAGAGAGAGTCAACAGTCATAAGTTTAGAAGTGAACTGTCATATTACAATCAACTTTTTAAGATACTAGCCCAAGTCATGAAAAAAATTGAATCCATCCAATGAAACTGATTTTGGCATCCTCAACAGTAGAAAGAGAGACATAATAATTTCCTGCTACTTAAAGATGGCAAGTACTGTGATAATTAGTGACAAAGTGACGAATAGGTCAGCAGTTAAGGAGTAAAATAAGATAGGGACACATCAGCATAGGTAGGGACTTAATGAGATCCCTTACTCGTTTGGACTAAAGGGAAGGTAAGATGTAGAAGCATTATGACTGCTGATGATGGCAGGGAACATGAAAATAATTCTAATTACAATAATGCCAGATACTGCTTGTGCTCACTCCGTAGAGGGCCTTGTGCCAAGCTTATTACCTATGTTGGCTCTTTACTTCTTACATAAGGCATGAAGTAAGAAAAACAGAAAAAATAAGGACCAGAATATTAAGCAGTTGTAAGTCACAGAGCTGAGTAATAAGTGGTAGAGGTGATAGGCAAAGTCATTTCTACCCGAACCAAAAGTTCTAGCCCATGCTGACACACATGATAATAATAACTGAGTGAGAGGCATTGAGCGCACCAATAAAGACAAGATTGGTAGGTGTTAGAGACCGAAGCATGATGAGGAAGACAAAGTTGGGTGTGGAGTTTCTCAAAAGGCAGAGTGGTTATGTAAAAGGATTCGTCTGTGTTGACATGTTTTAACAGACCCCAGGCCCACTAGAGCCCATTAGCTAGAATGCACAACCTCTTCCTAGAGAATTCCCTATGAATACTATCTGTCATGTACAAACATGTCTGAAAGGAAGGAGACACGTCCAGGTGACCAGTTTTGAGAGGCTCTTTGTCTTGCGCCTCCCTGGATACTCTTGTCAACCACTACAATTAATTTGTACTCTGTTTCTGTCCTGATCACTTCAAACTGAAATCCCAAAACTTTAGATACCTTTGGTCTATAAATCAGTTTAGAAACAAAATGGGAAAATAATGGAACTATTTTGTTTTGCAAAGAAATTATGATACACCTCTTTTGCTTTACACTTTTTTTTTACGAAGTCAATTCCATCATCAAGTTTTAAAAGAAGAAATTGTTTAGTGACGTTTTGTGCAGTGTGGCAATCATTTGTCTGTGCTAACCATCATTAAAGCCATTTGAAACATGTTGAACAATAGGTTAATCTTATGTTATTGCAAAGTTAGAAACATTTATACACTTAATAACAATCCGTTGCTGCTGAACAAATCTATTGTGCTTGGCTGATCAATGAATAGAAATTCTGAGCACCTAGTAGGTGGCTAACATTTTTCAGGTTTGTACACAATGTTAATCCTTTAGTGTCAAACACTGTAACTTAACACAATGCTTGTTCATAGTCTTTAAAGAAAAAAAGAGAGTACTTATTTGTATAAGACAAATAAGGTCCTGGCTCAGCAACCAACCTGATTTGCTCCACCTGAGTTCATGGCACAGCCTGCTGGGACTGCCAACGTAGTAACAAAGAATAAAAGATGAATATGTTATCTAAAAATGATGAGTACAAATTTAAGAGGAATTATTCTGCCTATTTATAAATTTTCTGCCCTGCATTGAGCAACAATGGCTTACCTTGCCCTTCATGAATACAATGTTTCTAAACATTAAAGAAAAACACATAACAAGTGTGCCTTAACTAATAAATTAACAATAAAATAACAGACATTTATATATTTAAATTTTAGACGGCAAGTTATGTCTTCAGATGTCCGGAGCACTTGACAGTGAAAACAATAAAGATTCACATGTTCCATAATACACATGAAAAAAAATCCATTATAACTAACCCCGATGCCTTATTCTTTCATTTTCAGAACATGTATAATGTATTAAAGGTAGAAGAAATTGAATATTTTGAGGTGGTTTTGCTAGTGGCTCATTTTAACCTATTGGTTTCTTCGGGTAGAAAGGATAAATCTTGAGATATAGAAATGCATCCACTCATGTAACATCTCTGTCTTTATGGAGAGAGGATGATATTAAAGAAGGCAATAATGCGCAGAGAAAGAAGAGAGATCTGTGAACATACACCTCACAGATGCTCTGGTTTGATGTTTGTCATCTCCAAAATTCACAACAAAATTTCATCACCATCATGTTGGTACTAGAGGGTAGGACTTGATATTTAGGTTAGGAGCATTATACCTTCACAAGCTAACGCTGTAATCTTTAAAACTGTTAGCCCTCTCGTAGGTATAGTTCACATTTCTCTCTCATCTCCTACTCTGGTTCCTTTTCACCATGAGCCGCCTCCTGCCACATGATGCCTTCAATACCCCAACCACCAGAAATGTATGCTAATGCATTTTTCTTCATTCTGAAGTATCCAGTTTCAGTTATCCTATTATTAAACCTCATGGAAGAGTGGGCAGGAAGATCCTAAGAGCTGAAGGACCAGGATGTATGATGCATAAAGCCTTCATGGTGTCAGTGATTTTCACATACGTTCTTCTTAAGACAGTCTTAGTCATTCTTACAGCAAAGACTGAGGAGCCAGGGACACTAGAAATTTGTGCTAAGGAGTTACATTCAAAGATTAGATAAGAATTTCAGAAATTTAAATAGCCAGAGTAATAATGAGGGCCACAGAACCCTGGACTCTCTCTAAGACTAAATTGTTTCAATACCTCTCCTACAGATGAATCTCTTTAACTTCTATGAAGACTAAAATAGCCACCATCCCCAAGTCTAAATGGCTTGACTATCTTTTGCCACAGCTGCTCTTTAACTTTCAGTGGCTGTGCCTCTTGGATGACAGTTCTGACTCTGGCACAAGGTAGACACGAACAGACTGCCCGAGGCAGTTATACAGCACTCGGGTCAGGTACAGACAAGGCTCAAGGGACAAGGGGCATTAGTGCGGCCTTTAATGCGGTCTACTTTACTGAACACTTTACAAAATCAAGAAAATGATATCATACTCAGGGGACACAGCTGATGTTTTAAAAAATATAAAAATTTGGCAGGTTTCCTAGTCAGCTATTTTGAAATTGAGTTCTCATCATTTTAAAGGTGAGATTATTTGTACACTACAGATTAATTATTAAATTTATATCAAGAGCTAGCATACATGTAGCTATAACAACTTGGTTATTTTTTTCTAGTTACTGTTGCTATGCAACCAATCATTCAAAAATTTAGTGTTATAATGCTAGCAGATCTCCTGTGGGCTGAAAATTCAGAGTTGTAGGCATCGTCCTTTCCTGATGTCGGGGGTCTCAGAAGGATTATATTCTGCATTCATGACTCTATATTGGATGCATCTAAAACCTCTTTTACTGCTACATACAGCAATGGCACTAAAGGTCATATAGGTCCCCACATCCCATCTTTGGAAGTCTTCATGTGAACTTTCTATGTATGATGGTCTATAACTTTTCATACCACTATGACTTTGTTCCAAAATCAAGCAATAAATTGTAATATCAGCTGCCTTTTACATCCTAGGCTAGGGTCCAGTTTCTACTGGGTTGAACTCTGTCTTTAAGACTGGCACATATCCAATAAAGGGAACAAAGATTCCAACTCTCCATGGATGTGTTTCAACACAATTTATAAGGAAGTCAAATGGGATGGAATGTATTGATGTGACCATCTTTAAAAAATTTAACCTACATCAATATAAATTAGATAAGTATACTTTTATAATTTGCAAATATCTCCATGAAAATACACAAAGGATCATATTTCTGGAAGACATCCCAAGAATTTTAATGTTTGTAGGCTAAACTATATGAAAATGCATTTTAATTGGTTTCTCTTTTTCTTATTGTCAAAAGACTAGTTACCCTTTTCAGGGTAATGTTTCATTTTAACATTTTTTTTTCCTGGCAGTGATTCTCTGGTCAATGTTTAACTTTTGACACATTGAGACAAGTGGAGTATTTACCAAATGTTTTTTATGTGTTGAAGAGTTGCCTAGCAGCATGTCCAGGAACCAGTACTGATCATGCTGCAGTTCAAGTCCAGGTGTACACAATGACCCAAGAGCCAAAAAGGATCCGAAGTGGTGAACTAATTCATCATTTCTCACTCTTGGAAAAGATCTTTCATTTGTTTGCTTTTCTCACTTTTAAGCCCTACACCCACAGAAGGGATCCCTGAGTGGAGAAAAGAGTGTATCTTTTCCTGTGCAGGTACTATCTAGTACTTGAGCAGAATGCATCTCATTCATCTCCTACAAATCTCTCCATTTGACTGTAGTTTTGCTCCCCAGGTGGTAATGGGGTAAATGGACAAGTCCCTTACACCCTTCATTAAATAAAATTTACCTCTTTAAAATAAAAGTATATATTGTAGCTACTACATCTTTGAATAAACTGTAGATATCTATAAACAATTGTTCACCTCTTCTCTAATTACAGCTGTGTCAAGTACAAAGCCTGAACACAGCCAGCAGGAGATTCTGTCTGATGGAGTATGAAAGAAAGAACTGATAATGAGCCCATAAGAAACTGTCAGTGACAAATGCATGGATTAGGGATGCAATCAGGAAGAAACAAACTTCTGATAAATGAATTATGACAACATCGAGAAATCACGACTGGGAAGAAGAAAGAAGAAGAAGGAAAGCTACATGGAGCTTCATTCAACCATATACAACATCTAATTTAGAGAAGTCACTTAGTCTTTTGAAAAGACAGCTACCCCAGGATCATAGGCTTCTTACTTGACAGGCTTTTTCTGCTAGTTCCTTCATTTTATGTCGTCCATATTGTGCAGCTACGCAGCCTTAGCCATACTCTAAGAAGACAGAGAGTGCTTAACACGCTTTTTAAAAGCACCTGTTCAAACGGCTTTGTGGCCTTTGATGTGATTCTATGCAGTTGCACAAAGGGCAGAGGCTGGCTAAGAAGTCAATGCCTTTCTTTTACTGCACATTTGGGGACTAAGACCAAAGACTTCTGCCATGCTGCCTTTCATTCTGCTTGCTTCCATTTCCTCTCAGCCAAGAGGTGAATGCAGATGGGTGTCATAAACAATGCCGGGGTCTTAAAAATGCTTGGAAGAGAACACACTTCATGTCAGCAGTATAAAGGTGGGATTCCATGTCAAATTGCAGAAACCCATGTGACATGCTCGTCAGGGTGACTGGGTATAACATCAATCACTCTTCACTTGTTTGTCTCTATTCCTAGTTTATTCACTACGAACCCCCGCCCCCGTCTAAAGGTTCTCCTTTTGCAGTTAGCAGCGCTCCTTCTCAATACAAACACTTAAAAATAAGAGTCATTCACTAACTGTAGACTTTTACATAAAACTGACAGCCTTTCTCCAGCAAGAACCTTTCTAAAATCTTTAAAATTTTGGGGAATGGCAGGAGGGCTTATTTTTTAAAGCTGAATATGACTACGTTCCAAATGTCCAAAAACACTGTCAAGGGCTTCAGCAGCAATGCTTCTGACCTCTGCTCGCAGAAAGGGCACTTCCTGCCACTTGCTGTTATCTTCAATCTATTTAGCAAGAAACAGCACCAGAAGATAAGAGGCAGAGACACTCTCTCTAATTAAAAATACAGAACTCGGGGAGGGGAGTTTGCTTGGGAAGGGGAAAGGGGGCTGAAACGTGAACTTCAACCTGCCAAGAAGTAGCCAGGCCTGGATATGTTCAAGATGTGGTCCATAAGAGATGATGGTATCTGTCCTTAATAAAAAGCTTTGGCATGCTTTAACATGCTACATGAGCCATGCGATTTATTTGATCTTGGTTGATAAAAATGTTCTGCCTTAGCGTTCACAAGAGCCAAGATGTGAGTTCTGCAAATTTGTGGACATATGCGCTTTAAATACTTATATAATTGTGCAGCTATTTTTTTTAATGTCTTGGTGTAATGCTATGGTTGAATTCCTTATGAGGGATGACAGTGAAAACGAGATGCTTTTACATTAATAAAGTGCTTTTCTCATACTTTCTTGAGTGGCCTTATAGTAAATTCTGCTATAATTTCTGGATGTTTACATATTTATTTGCATTGTTTTATGGGGAGTGGCCCATCTACTATTATGTCTGGACAAGAATGAGTGAATGAATGAATGAATGGCAGGATGTAACAGCAACATTAGTGCCTTTGGAATGAGACTCTTTTCCAATCAATTTTTTTTATCCCTCTTTGACCTCAAACTTTTTAAATGACTTCTCACTGTATCTAGATTTACACTTACTTGGTATCCAACATTTTATTTGAATTAAACACATCTGAAAAAGCCAAATTCTGGAAGAATGTACATACACAGACATACATGGAACACCTAGTCTGAACTTGTTTTCCTAAGTCCACTGGGATGTTAGGCTCAAAATTTAGAAAAAGGCAAAGGCCAGTAGACAAAGAGAGTAGAATCCCCAATTAACTGCTTTGCCTTCATAGTCTTTTTCTTTTTATCACTTGCCCTTTGGTAATACTTTCAAAGCAATTTTATCTGTTTTCAGAGAATTAGTCAAAGCTCTGTTGAGCACACTGTATGAAAATGTACAATTATGTCAGGCCTGGTAGTGAACAACTTTAATCTCAGCATTTGGGATGCACAAGCAGGCAGATCTCTGAGTTCAAGGCCAGCCTGGTCTACAGAGTGAGTTCTACGACAGTCAAGGTTAAACAATAAGACCTGGTCTTGAAAAAATCAACAATAAAAAGAAACAAAAACACTTAATTATGATCATCTTTGTTTATATTCTTGTCTTCAACTCAAATCTAAGCTTGTAAATCTTTATTTTATGCGTGTAGCTGAATAGAGACTGACTCACGTGGTGGAAATAGATTAAGCCTAAGTAATAACTAACCTCTGATACTCTAAGTTGACAAACAGAGAAAACACCAATTTGATGGGTCTGGATAGTTATTTTGTTCGCCTTTCATTCACATACAGATCCTGTGATAATGTCCCATTACCTAGACAGGCCACCTGGAGAATGAGATTTAATTTCAGAGGCAGTGGATCAGGTCAAATCGCAAGTAAGAATATGCTAAATTTACACATAAGGTTTTTATGAAAGAAACCATTGGAACTTCAGATTATGTATTTGTATAATGAGGATAATGTAAAATGCCATAGGAGGTTATCTGAGCTTCTCTGTCCTTTTCTTTCTGTCTCTCTCTCCCTATCTCTTCTCTCTTTCTCTCTCTCTATATATACATATTCTTAAGAATATACATATTCTTATACATATGCATATGTGCATGTATTTTATATACACGCATACATGTATATAAATATATGTGTGGACATACAGTATAAATATAAAGTATATGTTTTATACATAAAGACTATATGCAAAAGATATAACAGAATATGTATGCAGCTATATATAAATATATACAAATAAAGGATATGTATATGTGTGTGTATATATATATATATATATATATATATATATATATATATATATAAAATCTTACACCTACCAAACAGCAGTTAATTGTCCCTTCCAGTTTGTGCACAGAAAATCTTACCATAGACACAATCAGTGAAACATGGAATGTCTTTCTTTTATGCAACTTTGACTGAACAAATGTTCCCAGGCATTATTTAGCCATTCAAATTCTTACCTCCCCACTGTGTTGGCCCATGACGACCTAGACACAAGTGTAAGTCTTGTCCCTTGCAAGGAAGAAAGTAAGAGAGTCACCAAAGATGGACAAGGAAAGAGGCCCTTTACTGGAGCCAGCAGAACAAAAACAAAGATACAGGAGCAATTAAATATGCCAGGGAGAAGGGACTTGGCCAGTGACTTGCGGGGGAGGTGTCAAAGATTAAGTAAAGAACAAGCAAAATGATGCTTCTTAAAATGAGGCCTTAGAGTCACAGGGAAGTAGAGGTGGGCACAAGGATGCGCACTTTAATAAACTCTCCCAGAGATTCTAGGTACCCGAAAATACGAGAACCTTTAAAGCAGGTGTTCAACAAGAGAATGCGAACTGAGAACGGAAGAGTTAAACAAAACAAAAGAGAATTCCCTGCTGCTCCTGCAGGTACAGGAGAGAGAAGGATAATAGGAGAGGATGGATCTGGAGCAGGGGCGTACCTGTGAAATCTTCACGTCCCACGTTAAAAAACAAAAACAAAAAAAGCAAACTTGGGTTTAATTTTGTTTTTTTTTTTTTTAAGATGAGCTAGGGAACTACAGAGGGCCTGGTGCCTTTATCTTTCACGTGGGCACAGAAGTGGGTGGCACCTACCTATCATGAAATATGAAGAGAAGTTTAAAAGTGGCCTCCCAAGAAATACTGGACTCTACTGCGGTACTTCCATAGTGTCCACATGGCCGTGAGCAGATGCAGTATTTAGAGAGAAAAGAGTGAGAAGGCAGCTGGAAGGGAAACATTAACTTCGTGAACTTTAGCTTTTTTTTTTTTCTTACAGAAAACAGGCCAAACTGTGTTCTGGTCAGTCTGAGAAATAAATGGCATTGACAAAAATCACTATCGTGAACTTAAAATGTGTATTCATTTCAATATACCCTTGCTAATGGGATCAAACGTGCAGCTCTTTCGGGGGAGTAGGAACAGTGCATGCATGAGAGAGGAATTCTAACTGTTAAAAGCACAAACACATCACAGAAGGGTTACCTGTCGTCTTTACGCCAAAGAATGTCTTGATGGGTAGGCCTACGAGTTCAAATGAAGAAACTAACAAAATGACAGAGAAGGAAGAAAGGTTCAGGTCCTCAGAGGGAAGAGGACACTTAGACCCTGCTGCCTCTGACTCAAAGTCATGGAAGGATATAATTAAGAGCTGTCAGTTAACGACAGCATAGCAGGACTAGGGTCAGGATTGGAGACACCGCACCAAAGGTAAAAGTGTTAGAGTTTTTCACCTGGATATAAAGGAAGAGCAGACTAAGCGCAGATCTCCCACAGATAACAGGACTTCCAGTGAAGTACATCCAGACTCCAACATTAAAACAAAAAAAAAAAAAATGGGTTTCAATTTCAGATGCAAAGGCCACATTTTAACCTCAACAAAACCAAATGGTGACATTTGAAAACCAGCAGATAGCGTTTGGGCCTTCGGATGGCAGAGAGCCAGGTGTGCTGGCCAAAAGGAGAGGATTCAAAGTCAGTTCAAAGCAGCAAGAGTAACGGCAGACATTCCGCCTCCCGCCAAGTTGTGGGGAACAAACCCCTTGACTTCTTTGTGGATCTGGCTTCAGAAGCAAAACTCTCAGGAAAAAAAGAAACAGGAAAGAAGGAAATCAAGGTGGAGGAACATGCACATAGACTGTGCAAAATTATGAGGCCTGTCAGACTGCTCACCACAACAGGAAGGCAACCACGCACTCCAGTGTTTCCCGCCTCATGAATACTCTATCATTTCAGTTCTCCGAGGTAAATAACGCTAAATCCAGGAGGCACAAAACTCTGCCGAGAAAGACAAAGCTAAGATTTTGTTTTTCCTGGAGTGTCATAGTTTCATTTCCTATTTGTGCCGGGGATGCAGCCCTGCCGCTCCTATCGCAACATGGCAGCACGAATTTTTTTTTATTTTGTTTTGTTTTGTTTTGTTTTTGAGACAGGGCTTCTCTGTAGCTTTGGAGCCTGTCCTGGAATTAGCTCTTGTAGACCAGGCTGGCCTCGAACTCACAGAGATCTGCCCGTCTCTGCCTCTAGAGTGCTGGGATTAAAGGCGTGTGCCACCACGGCCCGGCTGTATCAGTGTTTCTAATGTCATATATAAGTCTTAGAAAATTTGAATTTGATTTTTTTTTTGATTACAGCTGCTCTATGCTGCAAGTCGCCAATCTGCCATATTCAAAGAACGAGCCAGAAAATGCCTCAGGAATCCACCAATGAGCATTAAGCTCTGCTCTCATGTCCTCTTGCAGCTTTCTCACTTAAGGTCACTGCTTCATCAATTAGCATATACTTACATAACTTTCCCTATTAGAAAAGCAAAACCCCTCAGAGACATGATGAGGAGCCTGCCTGGAACTCCCCATGCGGTGATGTAATTTGAACATTCCTCTGTTGATCAGCTCTTACTTTACCATTGCTAACAAGGTGGCAATTACTATCTTTTGTGAGTAAACCACTGGTGAAACAGAGAAGGGATTTTTCTAAACAGTAACTACAAAATAGCAAGTCTTTCTCAGATCGTTTCTGCAGATCCTTCCTCCACTTTGCTTCACCAGAGGTGAAATTCTGTTACCTTTTTATCATCTTGTCAAATTTAATACTATCCTAAGAGCCTGTATAAGTTAGTTTTAGGTTACCTTGACACAAGCTAGAGTCATTTGGGAAGATGAAACTCAGTTGAGGGAACACTCTCACTAGATGGGGCCTGTGGGGCAGCCTGCGGTGAATTTTCGTGATTGATGATGGATAGCTGACACTGGAGGGACCCAGTTTACTGTGGCCTGTGCCACGCCTGACCAGGTGGTCCTGGGTGCTATAAGAAAGCAAGCCATGTTAAGCAAGGCAGTAAGCAGCACCCTTCCATGGCCTCTCCTCTAGGTCCTGCCTCCAGATTCCTGCTTTGACTTTCTGTTCGGACTTCCCTGGATGCTGGAGTGCAACCTACAAGATAAAATAGACCCTTTGCTCCTCAAGCTGCTAAGAGTCGAATCTTTCCCTTAACACAATTTTTAAATTTTCCGTAAGCATTAACCCTTTTTACTAGAAATGCGTTTTGGAAGGCTGTTAAGTACCGCAGCTCCCAAATTACAACTCTCTCCACAATGCCTCTACTCTGAGAGGCTCTGAGACCAGGCTGGACTCAAACTCACAGAGATTCACCTGCCTCTAGCTACCGAGCGCTAGAATTGAAGGCATGCACCACTAATGTCAGGCCAATTTTATTTTATTCCGAATCTCAGTTTAGTAAGTAATTAAAGCAAGAAGTTGATTTATGTAGCTTTAACCACCTCTCTGTAAACAACTATTTGCTTCTGCAAAGGTCTCACACCCCATCTGAAGACAGCAAGGTAGATTCTGACATTTAGAATTTCTCTAAAGTAGGGAAGGAAGGCTAGATCTAAGTACTCTTTCTCAGAGGAAACAAAACAGAGTCCAAATAAGAACTAAAAAGGAAAAAAATGAATAATAGGGAGTTTTGATGGCTGATAAGTTATTATCTAAGTTATTCTGACATTGTTCTTTATAAATAAAGGGAAATCTTTCAAAATTCATTTATAATTATTTGTGAATTATCTAAGTATAGATTTCCTCTTTCTCTAAAGGTATTTTCTCTTCTTATGTATGAATATAAATTATACATTAGATATATGAATTATCTACCACATGTAGATCATAAATATGAATATTCAGTAGGCTAATAAGTAATGTGAATTTTTAGTTAAACCGTATATTTTGAGAGAACCATAAATGCATCTCAGCAGCTGTAAGCAATAACACAGATCCCATGGACCTCTTGCCCAGCTGTTCAGTAGAAACACAAAGATGGAAGTGTGAAAGACATGCCTGAGGCAGACGTCCACAGAGTCAGGTGTGGACAATCCCATCAGCACAACCATTCCTCGGCTGCTTATTTATAGTCAGAGCACTTCCGTCCCCCACCACCCATTACCTCATCTAGCAACCACCGTGTTTGCTATTTCTCTGCCTTTGCTATTGCAGAAATGTTCTATAAATAGGACTCCTGCATTAGGTAAGTTTTGGGGACCAAGCTTTCCTATTTTCTCCCTGAGTACAATTCTCTTTGTAGAGATCGATTAACTCAGGCTGCCGCATATACCAATAGTCTGTCCCTTTTTATTGCTAAATACTATTCCATGCCATGGCTACATCAGCATGTTTTTGGACACTCATTCAGTGGAGAACATTTGGGTTCTTTCCACTTTTTGGCTACTGCAAATGAAAATTTATTATGATTATGATCATTAGTCACTATGTTTTATGTAAACTCATTTTCTGTTCCTCTGGGATATTGACTAGGCAGACCTTTCTTTAATGAGTTAGCTATCGGGTCATAATTGCATGTAGGGCAGTTTTTAAAATTTCCAAAATATTTTCTAGAATGGCCATTGCATTTTAAATTCCCATAACAACGCCGGAGTGATTCAGTGTCCCAGAACTTTGGCAAGGATTTTGTTTTGTCAATAATCCTTTTATTTTAGCCGTTTGAATGGACTTATAATGAAGTATCATTATAACTTTAATTTCCATTTCCCTAAAAGCTAAATAATTTTGAACAACATTTTAATGAACTTTTTGCCATCTATAAATACCCCTCTGATGAATTATTAAATTATATCATATAATTTCATTACACTCATTTATTGAGGGGGATGTGGAGGCAACTCACAAGTAGAGGTAAGGACAATCAGTTCTCTCTCTCCATCGCTCGTCCTCAGGATCACACTCTGATCATCTGGCTTAGAGACAAGTACCCTTACCTATTGATTTCACCAATCCCATCACAAACATACACTCACAGACACGACAGAAAAAGTAGAAAGGAAGCTATGAAGGGTTGGGGCAGAACCCTTCAGGGATTAGGGGAAGGAGGGCTATAGAATATACACATAAATAAAAAGATTTATTAATGATGTGGGTAAACAGAATCTGCCACAAGAAGATCCCAGAGCATCTAATAATTGTATCCAAAGCATCTTTTATAGATTACTGCTATTTTTTATTTTTGTTTTATAGAGAAAAAAAACAGACTTGAGGGCTTATCTATTTGCATACAATAAATATTTTTAAAGTAGGTGGTCCCTTTTTGCAGTTTAAGTAGAAAAGCTGCCCTGGCCTATTCAAGAGAAGACAATTCAGAACTCCGAAAGCCTCAAAAAGTCAATTGGACAGTCGTCAACACCGTGAAATGCATCGCTGCTCTCAGAGAAATGCGTAGCCTGCTTGATGCACTTTTCTGTCAACAAAGGAAAGAAAATGTAAATTGTAAATGTCCAAACTGTCTTGCTTCAGAATGTAGACAGAGAAGAGTCGCACTGCGTTATCTTTCCTCTGCTAAACTCCATCACCTTGTTGCTGCCATGATGCGAGGCTTGTGACAAAGGTTCTCCTGTGTTCCAAGTACTTACTGTCTATAATCTTAAACCTTCTAGAACTATATCTGAAGACACCTAACAGTGGTTACCATGGAGAAGCAATCTTAGCGTTAATAGGTCTGTTGCACTCAATAGTCTAATCTGGCAGTGAATACAGATTAGATTTGCTTATGTGCATATACAAATAGACACACACAAAAATACAGAAATATTTTTGCACATTAATATATGTTTAGATTATCTATTTTCTTAAATATGTATACACAAATGACTAACCTAATTTTCACAAAATGATTTGGTATTACTTGTGAAACTTCTCAACACTTAATTCTAATGACTGGACTATATCTCTCCTGATAATATCAATCCTATAAGATCTATTTCTATCCCCGTATTGTTTCAGAACAGCTGGTCAGTGTTCCCCGTCTAGCAACTTCACGTCTGACTCTCATGAAAGACCCTCAAGTCCACTTTTCCTCAGGCAAAATGACATCAAATCCCAATTTCTCAGACAGACTTGAATCATTGTGAAAACTCCTCGGAGACCCCTCAACACTCACCTACACAGGTCCGTTTGTTAGCACTCACAACCTACCACCCACGCAAGTGATCTCTGATCTTAGCTATGGGACAAGCGACACACTGACACAGCTTCAACCTGAAATAGGGATGACTTCCTCTCTGAAATCATTCACAGCCTCCCTAAATCGGTGGCCCAAAGTTGGGGAAATAAATCTCAAATAATCTCAAGTAATGTTAACTGAAAATTAAAATGATTTCAGTTAAAGCTGGAGAGAAGGTTTGGCAGCTGAGAGCCTACCTGCCCTTCTAGAACAACTGGATTGAGTCTCAGCACCTACATAGTGGCTCACAACCATCTCCAAAACCACAGAATCTGATACCCTCTCCTGACTATCAGGCATGACTGTGGTGTACAAACATATATGCAGGGGAAACTCCCACACATATCAAAAAAACATTAAAACCATAATTGATTGATATATTATATATTCACATATTATCCTTCCCCCATCTCACTCTAGGACCATGACATCTTAAAATGGTTTACATTAAGTCCGTTTTTCTCTTCTATGTGGCTGTCATTACTAATCTCATCTCATGGATTGTTAGGCTGTATCGCAGGAAAACCATCTGCTATCTCTTTCCTCGGGGTACTTATTTTCAGCCTTTTCTGGAACAGGAAACTGAATAAAAGTAATGAACGGACTCGCAGTCCTGACTGGAAAGCACTGACGGGATCTATTTATTGATTCCATTTGCTGATCTAAACCTGAGGAATGTGGCGCTTACATCGTGAGCAATTCCTGTGAGGGGAAAATGAGGAAGCCATTCTCCAGAAGAGCATCCCAGAGAGCAGGACAGCCAAGAAGAGGGCAAGCAATACCCTTCACCCACGCAATGTCTCCGTGGAGTCTCCATGAGAAAGCGAATCACCTGAAGCTGGGATTACTATCACTCTCTGTCCTTACCAGGAAAGGAACAGTCAAAGCCTGAGGTAAGGTGTCTCCCAACCTCAGACCTGTGGTCAGAAGGCCTGTATCCAAATCCTTGCTGCCAAGGATGCCTGCGTCCAGCAGATGTGTGTGCCCCATCAGCACCACTCCCACAGAATGCATCCAAGGCTTTGCTTTAGAAAGTGGTTTCAGTTAGGGTAGACGACACAAAATCCGTTCAAAAACGGCCAGTGAAATTCTGGCTGCAACTGGGTTTCCTCCTTTTAGCAAGCTTGACCATCTAACTTTTCAGCAGTAGCTGCCAATTACTGTTCCTGTTTTCCAGAAACTTTAAATAATCTTCATATTATTTTGAAAACTTGCTTATTTTTCTCCAAAATTGAACTTGAATTTATTTTGTAATCATGCAAAGAATTAACCATTTTTCATATATTACATTAAAGCAATTATGTAAAATTACCACAGCAATTAAGAATGAAGGAATTAGGCCAAAAAATTAACACTAATTGTCTCTACAGAATGCACAGTAAATGGTCACTTGCTTTTATTAAATAGCCTATATATTCCATATTTTTAATAATGAAAATATGTTTTTCTATGAGGAGAAAAAACATAATCTTCAACACTATTATTTTTGCTAGCCACCATGTGATTAGGAATTAAGTTTGAAAAAGCTGTTATATTAACTCCAGATATGAAAAACAGGTAGAGGGATACATTTTTGTTTTCTTCTTCTTTTTTTTTTTTCGGATTTTCGAGACAGGGTTTCTCTATAGCTTTTTTTGGTTCCTGTCCTGGAACTAGCTCTTGTAGACCAGGCTGGCCTTGAACTCACAGAGATCTGCCCGCCTCTGCCTCCCTAGTGCTGGGATTAAAGGTGTGTGCCACCACCCCCTGGCTACATTTTTTGTTTTCTTTATCGAGGAATGTATTATGATATTACAGCCACCTTGTAGTTTGTCTAGTCCCTTACCAGTTTTTACTCTTTTCCTAAGCAAAAATATAAACATTATTTATGAGTAAAGCAACTTTATGTATATAGTTTCTTACTTCCAATTATTTGACTATACTTCCTGGTATATATGAACAATTTGCACTTAACTATAATATGTGCATAGTGTATTCATTTTCTCCTTAATATCAATAAACAGCCCAATTTTACCACTTCACTAATTCAAGAAAAATAAAGAGTTAAGTATTACAGTGCCATGACAAAAATACCTTTTATACAATGTGGATGCCATAGGTGGTACCTTTATAATCCTAGCCATTCAAAGAGCTCAGGTAAGAGCATTCCTTGACCCCTGGGATTTTAAAGCCAGCCCAGCAAACTTAAGAAATGAGGGAGAATGAAAGGAAGTGCAGAGTTAGGCAGAAAGGGGGCAAAGAGAAGTCACATGAAAGGAAAAAGAGGAAAAAATGATTCCTATATTTACTCTAATACATTTAAATTACAAAATGAGTGCCTTTCCCAGGCTTTTCCCCTGGTTTTTCTGCTGCTTGGAACAAGTATGCATGCTGCTGTTACAGAATGTTTTCTGCAGCGTGTTCCTACACATACCTTTACCTAGTCAAAACCCACCATTGTCATTGTAGCAGAACACATGCATGCCAAATATTTTCTTATAATGAATTACAGACATTTTATTTTGATAGACAAATAGAATTCTTAACAGGAGTTTATTAGCCGAATGTGTCAACAGCAAACGCAATGAAAACAGAAGCTAAAATTAGGCGGTGAGCGTTTTATTCCAGTAATAGCTTCCCACAGCACAACATCCTCTGTATCTAAATATATTTTATAAACAGGATCTTATCTCTCTACACCTCAGTTTATATTGTGTTCTTTTACTATTAATATACTGAACTATTATCCCCACCGCCACCCTTTTGAGATATCAGGATGAAAATTAAAAGCTAATTACTCAAAAGTCTTCTGTTCAGAAATCATAATTTAAGAGCATGAACTATTCATTCCTGATTTGACACATACTTGAACCTAGTCAAAATCATATCATGCTGTGTGACTTTATATCCACTGGCAGTAAATTCAGTAGCTGACAATATATTCTAGAACACTGTTCGTGATTTGTCCCTTATTTAACTCATTGAGGTCACCAAAAAACTCCATATCCCCCTAGCAGTGGATTATTAAATTGAGAAGCAACTTTGCAATTCCCTAGTTACTCTGAAGTGACTTCACAAACCCTGTGCCTTCTTTATGTTCCGGTTCCTCTCTTATATGAATCCACACTATGCTTTGAGCTCTTATTTCTCCTTTCTATTTTCTTCCATGAAAAAGTAAGAAAAATACATGCATTGCCATATTCCAAAGGCATACAAGGCAGATGAAGGCTGTAGTCAGTCTGTGTAGTCCATAAGCAGCTAAAATGATCTAAATGCTAAGCCGTCAACCACAAAATTATAGAATAAATATGTGGCTGTTCCCGTATGTTCTGACTTTCCATATGAACTCAGAGTTGTGTTCTTCCTATTTATACATGTGTACTCACATTTTTTTCAGATAACTACTCAAATATCATTCTGGCAGAAAGTGAAGACGGAAATCAGGAAATGGTCACAACACATGGAGGAGGAGAAAAGACAAATGCACCAAGGTACCTTGTGAGGTCAGTGACTGAAAGTAATGAAGGAAGAGAGGAGTCCTGGCTCTGGGTCAGCTGCCTGGCCATATGTACCTTCCTTCTGGCATGAGCTTTGCTTATCATGGATGAAACAGCCATGGGCTCTTTGTTAGAGCAATAGAAGGCCTTTTTCTTTCACCTTTTTTTAACCTAAAAACTTTACATGGTATCTGGAGTTGCAGTTTCCATTATATATTACTACCTCCAGGGTCCAAAGAATATTAAAGCACTGGAGTGTATTTTACATAAGATTTCAAAATATTAATCACTAGTGTCAAACACGATATCCTTAAAACTCGCAAGAAAGCATTCTCAATGTCTCAAAGGATCAGAAACCAGGACTGAAGAGACAGCAGTACGAGTGTTGACTGTTCTTGCCAAGATCTGTTCCCAGCACCCATCGGGCAGTTTAAGCCTGACACTCCAGTTCCAGGACAATACAGTTTCTGTGTTGTTATTTCTAGGGCTAAGCTAGCCATGCAGGAGCCTGGCGGGACGAAAAGCAGGCCTGCTTGCCTCATCACTACACATGGCCACCAGCACACATAGGTGCAAACCCACACACAGATTTTCACACATACATGTAACTAGAAATGATTTTTAAAATGCCATAAAAAGAAACAGAAACCAAGAAGACATATTATTACCCTGTCAAATTTTATCAGATACTAAAAGAAAGATAGGCAAGAGGCCTGTTCATTTTCAAAACCTTAGCAATAGCCACCAAAATATTTTTTTTAATTTAGATACATTTTAATTTAAATATTTCACTTTCCCACTTCTCTTTCCTTCCTCCGGCTGCCCACATATCTCCCACTTCAACACCTCTATGCCCACTTAGCCTCAAATCGATAGCCTCTTTTACTTCATTGTTGTTATATATGTATACATACACTCATCTTTATATATACACACACAAACTGCTGAGTCCCTTTTCATTGTTAGTGTGTATATATAATTCCAAGCATGCCCACATTGTATTAGAGAACAAATCAGCAGATTCATCGTTAGGAGAGACTAGTTCTTCCTCTCCAACAGTCATTGGTTGCCTGTTATTCTTTGTCTAGGAGACGGACCCCAGGAGACTCTCCCCATTTCTATGTTAGCATGTCTCTTGACACTATCGTTGTTCAAGTCTTGTTTACACAGTCATATGGAAGAAAGGAAGTCTCACAGCAGAGGGAATCACACCTGGTAGTAGAAACCCACTCAACCACCCAGGGTTAGTAAGGCCTTGGACCTTAGAAGAAGATCTACTACCAACACTCTGTACACTAACATATTTCCTTACTTATATTCTAAATCTTACCCTCATACCCACATATAACTACAACCCCTCCCCACCTAAGAAAACCCTGATCTCTATAGCAATTACAGAAATTATAACAGGACACAAAAATCAAGATTAATGGATTCTGGGGACCCTAATCATAGTCAATCTATATATAGCATAGCTCCTGCATCCATGACTCAAGGAACATCATGAAAGAGGGAGCAAAAAGATTGTAAGAGCCACCAAACTTTTTGTAACTAAGTGCTATCTACAGAGAACACCGTGTACGCCCATCAAGAAGCTATGAGCTAACAAAAATGTGCAGACAAATTAAATGCACTTGCATATTTATCCTAAGGGCCAATCAGAAGTGCTAAATAATTACAGATTCAAAAAATGCAAAATTCTATTGAGCTTACTTTGTCAAAGTTTGTAAGCATGTGAATAAATTAACAGTCTTTCCTTGCAAAGAGTAGGATTCATTTATAACACAGAATTGATAGGAATTAAACATAACAGTTACTGTAAATGGCAACAGTCTGAGGATCCTCACAGTGAACTGAACAGCAGAATGTAAGAATGCTGTTACATGGCAACCCTCTCCCGTACATCTCATTGCACAAAGAAAAAAACTGTACATGTGAGTTCCCAATCAAGAATGTTGGGCTATTTTACTTGTTCTGTAGATAACGCTTCCTCCAAATAAACCTATTGTCTATATCTGTCAACCACTACATGCATAATCCTCAATTATTTTTCAATACTCAGAACCTGAAATAGAAATTTTTAAGTGTTTATTAGTTACATGAATGAATGAATGAATGAATATTCTAAATTGCTCTATGGTTGAAAGACTCTACTCCTCATTCCCCATCATTCCATCAGCATAAACTGTGCAGGACACACTAGGTGAGTTCAAAATAGATAAGTATGCATGTTCCAGTCAGTTGACTTCTATTTCATTGCACACATTTTCAAAGGGACTATTATTTATCCAGTCAAGTAAAAATTCTTCTTTGAATCACTTAAGTCTTTTGTGTAATTGGGCAATTAGGATGTGCTTGCCATAGTCAAATAATAAACAGGAGGCTCTGAGGATGATCGAGAGACCTTATAGTGGCAATAATAAAAGATGAACTGCACATAGCCAAAACGATTTTGTCCCAGGCGATTAGTTAAATATTTGGTATTTATAACTTTTGCATAACTTTGTAGCTCAGGTTAAATATTAAAGTCTCCCTCGATAGCTAATTTATAACTGTCTGTTTGACAAAAGAGCAAGACATTTAACACCGATCACCCATATGCGCTGGCTGCTTTTAAAATCACCAGAAAAATTCTGTGAGAATAATAATCTTAAGCACAATTATTCACTTGAAGAAATAGAGGATCAGAGAGAGTAACAACTGTCAGCTAAGATCTCACAATAGATATATACTTTCAACAACTGCATTGTTTCAGAACCCATGCCCTTCGCACATCGCTTGCTCTATACATTGTACTAGAAGACCCTGTGGCTCCTATCACACGTGACACCAACCATGTGCTTCAAGGGGTGGAATCCCTGTCCATCACTTTGAAACAATGGCTAGGGGCCTAAAAGACGTCACAGCAGCAGAAAGTGCTGGTCATAAGAGACGGACGATGTGCATCCGATCCCTAGAACTCACATGAAAATCTGGATGCTGTGGTACAGATGTGTTTTCATGGGAAGAGAAGATAATAGCAGTGACAAGCAAAAGAGAGCTCCTGCCTCAAAAACAATGTGACAGGAGAGAGACTACTCCTGAAAGATTATTCTCTGACTTCCATATGCAAATTTTGGCACATAATTACCTGCATTTACATCAACATTCATACACACAAATGTGTGCGTACACATACCTCCACAAATTAATTAATAAGTTTAAACAATATCTAACACATAACAGGTACCTAATAAACATTTATAGTATATACATAACATTAAAATCTTAAAATGTTCTATTTTATTTTTTTAAAAAAACTGAAATATAATTACATCATCTTTTTCATTCTCTGTCCTCCCTCCATCCCTCTTATATATCCATCTCTTTGCTCCTTTTTGGAATCACAGTCCCTATTTTCTTTCTCTCTCTCTCTGGGACACACACTCACACACCCTGCTGAGTCTGTTTAGTGTTGATGGTTGTTATTGAGTAACCAATTAGGGGAATCCCTGGGGAAGACTTTTTCTCCTGTTCTCTGCATTCCTTATTTGCCTGCAGTTCTTCATCTATAGGAGGGGCCCTGGGAGACAGTCCCCTTCTGTGTTAATTAGTCTATTGGTCCTTTGGTTGATGTTGTAGAGTTCTTTAGGTTTTGATCCGGCAACTGCATAGCTGATCTCTACATATATTTCCTTGGTTCTAATTTTGAATAACCTGGGAACCAGTTGGTAATCTGCATAAAAAGACTGAATTACATGAAATGAGGATGACCCACCGCTACACGCCAAGGCTTCAGAAAACCCCATTAGACTAAATACACATGAGATGAAGCAGGACTTTGCAGGCTCCAAAGACTTTGCTAGCCATCCAGGTCTCCTTCCTCTCTGAGTTCAAGGATTTTTAAAATTCGGGATAAAATGAAACAGTTTGAGCTATTGTCTAAAACACAACAGTTCAGCCTCTCCAGACAATACTGTCACTGTAGCTGACCAGGTTAGACGGATGGTCCACTATTATCTGTGTGTGCTAGTCACCGTGTTTGTTTGACAATCCTTTTACCTTGACTAAGACTGGAATCTGTAACTTGTCATTAGCAGCAGAACACAATAAAGATGACTGACTATTGAATTCATGATTATGTTCATAAGACTGCAATGCCTCTCTTGCTTGCACACTGATCATGGGGGAGAAGTACCACACATGAGGGGTACATAAGCAGGAAGTGGCCTTAACAATAGGTACCATCAAATGGAGGTGCTTAATACAAGAGGCCTCCAGAAGATAAATTGAGACCTTGAGTGCACACTTTCATTCACAGATGTGTATGCTGTAAAAACCTTCCATAAATCCCAGGTCTAACTGTGCTACCAGGAGTAGCGATTTCCCACAATGCCTGCCGCCTATGCTAAGCCTTCTCAAACTTACTTGTGAGTATGTATTAATTATTTCATTATCACAAGCTATGGTAGGTTATATCACCTATGAATTTTAATTAAATTAATTAAAAAAATAAGTTAAAATTGAGAGAATTTAACTGATATACATATAATTTAAATACCAATAACAATCCCCTAAGGGAAATATAAAAGGATGTCCATTTGTAATAAAAGAAGGGCACTCTTGAAGAATTGGTCAGAAACATTAGAAAATGTGCATGAAGTCCTTGATGCTTCTGCCCATGATTATTGTCAGTGATGCAACAATGCAGCTTGCATGTAACTGATGAACTCCTTGGCATTTGTAACGTAAGCACCTCAGGCAGGGGTGCATTGGGGTATGCCCTCCTCTGAAAAGCTGGGCATCTTGGAGAACGTCTCAACACACTGAAGTGAAGTATAATCAACACTGATGAGTATCTTTCAGGACAGCTCAGAGAATGCTCAGCTTGTGGAAACAGCACTTTGGGTTTTCAGCTAAGAAGAAATTAAATCTCGGCTCAGGCAATTAGGAACAGGTTGTTCACTTACATGCAAATCCAGAGGATCACTCAGGCATTTTATGAGAAGCAAGGTAATTCCTTGCTGAGAAAGATTTTCAAGTATATTGACAGGGCATCTGGCATTCCTTCCCTTTATCAATCACTGGCAATAAAATTCCTATCCATATGTAAAATATTCATATCCTTAGATGGAGATTGTCCTTGTTAAGAGCCACAGCTCTAATTGATAGCATTTATTACACAACATAAAATCCATTAAAAAGCGTAAGTTACAAAACAAGGTACAAGTATAAGGTATATGCTTCTAGAATGGCATAGATAGAGCAGTAAAACTTTCAAACAAGCCTAATATATTGGGCACAAATACAATACTCATAGTAGTAGTGTTTTTATATCTTAGCAGAGCAGCCAGAATACTGTGTGTACTCATCACAGTACCTATAATATGAAGCATAAGATACTAGTAATATACTTCTAGTATCAATAGTTACATTGATATCATACATTATACACACACACACACACACACATATATGCATCTCTAATCAATCACTAAAAGTGCTTGGATTATTTCCTACATTTACTCCAACAAATCTTATAATGTTTCCTATTTTAGTCACCTTATTTGTAATTGCATGTAAAAATTCATATATATATATATATATAATAGTACTATGGATATTGTTTCTATGCTATAGATACATAGAGTCATAAGACTAAGAGAATCAGTATAGTGCTCTATTTTATACAGAATATTGCAAACAAATGAAGTGTTGATGTATTAAAGCAGATAATTTCTAAGTTATTCCTACCCCTGAGGCATATATAACTGCATTTCTGTACCAGATCAGAAATATGATATAAAATATGTTGTTATAACGCTCAACAATTAGTCAGAAAAAATGCTCTGCTGGTGTCATTAGAGTTTGAGTGGCCTGCCACATAAAAGTCATCAGCTTTCCTCATGACAAGGCCATCAGGCTTTTACAGATGCCTTCTTTTTCCACAATATATATTCCCTAAGTAGATAATTAAAGATAGGAGTGCACATCTTAAGAGTATATTCTTATTTGCTGCTCTTCTCATCAGAAACATTGTTGAAGTTAAAGTTTGTTTCTTTGTGATCTTAATGCTAATTTCAGTCTCTCTCTTCCTTGTATTCTTTTTCTGTCCCTCCATCCTTCCCTTCCATCTGTCCTTCTCTCTCCTCCCTCCCTCTCTTCTTCTCTCTTTAGACAGTCTCACGCTATAGCCAAAGCTGGTCTGAAACTCACAATGTAACCTGGACTGGCCTCAGCTCACAGACACAATCCCTCAGCCTCCTGAGTGCTGAGACAAGAGCATGCCGCCATTGCTGGTATATGGAGAGTCTCTCCAGTCAGCAACAGTCATTCTTCAGTTCAGTCTTGACCTTCCTCAGACCATTTTAAATGCAACAGTAGCAATAATATTTGGGAAAGTATTGTCCATGCTCAGTTTCAACTGCTTCTCAAACCAGTCACAAAACCATAACTACAGTCTGTACTGCCTATGGGATGTGCTGGGGTAAGGGTGGTTGGTGTTGAGAAAGAGAAAGTGGCCAATCAATGGCTAGTCTAGCCTAAAATCTTTCCAGGAGAGTAAGCCCACACATGGCACTGTGGAGAGCCGCGACCCACATTCTGGATGACCCAGAGACCTTGGATAGAACCAAACATGACTGGAGAAAAAATAAATTTCAATGTAATAGTGCCTAACAATAATCTCCTAAACACATAGATTGGTGCCTAGTTCAATTGTCACCAGAGAAGCTTCATCTAGCAACTGATGGAAACAGATAGAGACCCACAGCCAAACATTTGGCAGAATTTGGGGAATCCTGCAGAAGAGGAGACGAAAGGATTGTAGGAGCCAGAGGGCGCAAGGGCAACACAGGAAAACTTACAGAATCATCTAACCTGGGCTCACAGGGGCTCACAGAGACAACTGAATGACAACCAGCGAGCCTGCGTGGGATGGACTTAGGTACTCTGCATACATACTACAGTTGTGCAGTTTGGTCCTCTTGTGGAACTCCTAACAGTGGGCATAGGGGCTGTCTACAACTCTTCTACTGGCTCTTAGGGCCCTACTCCTCATACTGGGTCACCTAACCCAGCCTTAATACATGAGGAAGTTCTTAGTTTTACTACAACTTGATATGGCATATTTTACTGCCATTTACCATGGGAGACCGGACCTGTCCTTAACAAAAATGTAGGAGGAGTAGATTTGGGGATAGGATCGGAGAAGGGGTCAGGGAAGAGTCTGGAAGGAGGGGAAACTGTGACTGGGCTGTTAAATCAATCAATCAATCAATAAATAAATAGCTCCTTAAAATTAGTGAAAAATAAAGGAAAAAGGGAAGGAGGGAGGGAAGAAAGGAGGGAAGAAAATAAGGGAAGGAGGGAGGGAGGAAGGGAGGGAGGGAGGGAGGGAGGGAGGGAGGGAGGAAGGAAGGAAGGAAGGAAGGAAGGAAGGAAGGAAGGAAGGAAGGAGGGAGCTGTGTATAGACTGATTTTGTAGGAGCCAGATGAGAGAGTGAGTTGTGAGATTGTGTCTCTTAGTAACATCAGAAGCTATAGAGCATAAACTTCACCAACATGACTGCCCAAAAGTGAGCTGAGCAAGGACACCAATGAACATGCTGAACTGCATGGAGGAAAGCTGGGAAGTGTAGAGATGGTTTTCCTCAGGGAAGAACGCACCAATTAGTTGTCTAATATCAAATACTCAGCCCTGAAAACACGCATACAAGTAATGTTTATATGGACTCTTCAACAAGTTATATTTAAGAATGCATATGTATATCCAAATACATATATGAAAGAAATAACTGATGGAAAATGAGCTCATAAATTTGAGGGAGCGCAGGAGTGTGTTTGGAAGAAAGAAAGAGAATGGAGAAAGTTGTAATTAATATACAATCTGGAAAAATAAATAACAAAAAAGAGTAAGATTACACAGGCAGAAGTAAATTTTGGAGTAGATAATGTTGAAATGAAAAGAGCCACTTTGATAATTGAAATACTATATCAAAACAATACGAAAACTGTTTTAAAATGTCTAGCTCTTGAATATTTTTAAAACTGGTTGAGATTTACTGTTTTAATTCATAACTATGAGGGTTTGATATATCACCTATACCAGTCACATAAATTTTCCCTATTTTAGCCAATTAACTTGAACTCACTATTACATGCAAAATACTCAATATTCTAAATAAAATAATCAAAGATACAAAAGTGCATAAAGTATCAAGTTATGCTTAGAACATGTTGCTTGTTCCTTAATTGAACAAAGACTTTGGAACCAGCTTTCAGCTGTCATCAAATGGTCATTTCCTTTGATGTTCATAATCAGGTAGGTAGCTGTTATCACCCTGGTAGGTTTAGATGGACAGAAATACTGTGTAGAATTAGCCATCTTAAACAGTTTCCATGAGGCAAATCCCAGCTTAGGCTCATTTTTCTGTAATCTCTTGGCCTTAAAAAAAATAGGTAAAATTTTTGAGAAATTATTCAGCATATCATATGAAGAAACTATTTTTAATGGGTGCAAGTTCTAGATACTCCTATAATCAATTATCCTTTTCCACCAAGGTTTGAGTTTGGGCAGCTTCATTTAGGACAGAGAAACTGAAAGTCTACCTCTATTTCTGCAATGACTGAATCCATTCCCTAAGTCCATGAGTAACAGACACACAGAACACAAACCAAAGCAGGTCTCTATCTGAATACCATGTTTCCCGTAAAATTCCGAAAATTTCTTCTGAGAAATTTGTGTTGAGAAATACACAGCTCTCTCCAGCTCATTGGGGAATTTCCCTGTAGACGCATGTCATGTATCCCTGCATTAAAACTCTAGGAAAGGAAGGAGGACTAAAGCAGTCTTTTATCATTTCTCAAGAAGAATCAAATTTCTCCCAGAAACACAGTCCAGAAATCAGTTCACATGAGCTCCTGCCTCTGCTCTAAAATCCATCCTTTGGGTGTCTGGAGTCTGCTGTGAGATCTCATAACCAGAAAGTCCAGAGAAGCTGCAGAAGGCATGTCTACATATTCCCCACATGGCTTCTGAGACAAGGACGACCTCTATTCCTTGTTCAGTCATAATAATTAATCAAGAAGCATTTCCATTTTTTTAAGCATCTTGACAATTAAGATCCCCTCATCGTTCCAGAGAAAGATACTCTCAAGAACAAAAAAGATGATGAACTTGTTCCTAGGAGTTTAGCCACCCAGGTCTAGGCATTCTTGATCTAAATTCCATCTGTGTCACTGAGAGGTAGCACAAGCCTTCCCCAGAATCTGTGCTCCTAGATAAAAGAATTATCCCTTCACCCTAGGATCTTGAAAGAGGTGGGAGGAACTGATGCCAATTCTGCTTCACCTCCACCCGGCCCCCAAGGGCATCCATTGCATATGTGGCTGCAGGCCAAGTTCTTTGATTCCTTGGGATTTTTCTTCCATGAAAATGAGAATTCTGGGACATGCACTCCCTTCCACATATACTTTCTGTTGGTTGTGATTTTCTTAGCGATGATCTAGAAGGGAGATGCTGAGTTCAAAGAAACAGAACGTTTGTAACACCTGTATTTTAGAGTGCCACCAGGTCATCACCAAGAGTTCCACTAGTTTGCTCTCCAACAAGCTGCTTGCATGTCGAAACCTGAGAGACACTCTAAAAAAAACAAGTAAAGGCATTTGTGTTCTGAAATATAATGGCTCTAACCTTAGCTCTCAAAAGTTGCACATAAAATAGAATTTATGTATATCTTAATATAAATATAAATATTAAGATATATTTATCATATATAATATAATATGTCAGCATCACCGATAAAAGAACATGACTGTCAACTGTTAGGACTCCTTTACTGCATGCCACTGTTAAACAAATGCCCACGTCACATATAACCCTGGAGTACACCCTAAGGAGATACTTGCTCACCTGAATTTGTAGAAATGCAAAGCATCATGGGAAGTTTTGTCTTTCATTCATAAAATGAAAACTGTGCCAAAAACATGAGCATGATTCAATTAAACTGGATGACCGGCCAAGGGCCCTTTTAGCTTCATCATGTAATGAAAACGGCTGTACTTATTCATCAAGGACTCCAGGAGGAAATCACCTATTAAGTAATGGATCAAGGAGCATGGGGCCCAACAAAGCGGCAGGAAAAGGATGTACCTTCAAGTAGGCTCTTTATAAGTATCAAGGTTCAGATAGAGGCAACTCTTCTCACAAGCACAGACCACAGACCCCCCCCCCCCCACACACACACTATCTGCCATAGTCTGTCACTTTGGGTGTATTTCAAAACACAGCAACCCCTCTGCATAGCAGCCAACTTCCTGTGACAGCTTCACAAACGTCAAGCTGTTTTCTGGATCCTCTGCTCTGATGCCGGGGGTGACAGGATGTGTAAGGACATGCTGGTCTCCTGTGGATGTTTAGAAGAGGAGGTCCTCCTTGGCTGTTATTTTTTCTTCTCTTTCACGGTGCTGGAGGTGGGAGTCAGCGGCTCACTCATGCTAAACAAGGAGTCTGCCACTGTGCTTCACCCAAACTTGGTGCTTTTGTATCTTGTTTTGTTTTGACTTTTGAAGGCAGATTCACTATAGCACTAAGGCAGAGCTTCCTCTGCAGTCCTGCCTCAGCCTTCTGGTTAGTAGTTAATATTACACTCATGTGCCACCAGATAAATTCCTGATTGGTTTTCAACCCCAGTCCTATTACCATCTCCATGAATGGAGAACTGAAAACCCCTCCTCAGTCTCAATCCTCTAGAAAGACAGCTTTACCAGAGTCTGTGTGTCTGTGTCTGCTTCTTTCTTCTTTGCCCTGTCTCCATATTTACAGTGTGTGAGTGAGGCGAACTACGGTCATACCTTTTGCTAGGGTTGAACATAGTATAAGATGCTTTTGAAACCTTACATTTCTGGTACAAACATTAAAGCCATTTAATTCTAAACTCTTTTATTGCTGAATCAATTTTTGATCACTGTGCATAACATGCTATAAAACCTGAAGACAGAGAAAAACCTCAAAGACATGTTTTGGGCTACAATATAATGAATGGTGTTGCTTAAATAATTGGGGGGAAGAGATTTTGGGGCTGCTAACTACTTGTTAATGTGGGACCAGGAAGAGAGGTAACTTTCCTTTGCTGTTCACTCCCAGGGGTTCACAGTATGGTTTTCAAAGTGCCCTGATAGCAATTCTTTCCTACCATGACAAACACTGCACCCTTGTTTCAATATTTCAGCCTTTTGTTTTCCAAAAAGATTGAGTGGAAATGATCTACCCGTCCTGATTCCTCACTACCTTCAGCCTCGCTTGGTGCCTGGTTTTTAGTGGTTGAGTTTGCATGTGCAGATAAAACAAGGCTTCTTGAGAACACTCCAAGCTTTTTACTTTACATCTCATGGTTTGTCACCACATACAAGAAAAGGAAGGCATTTACTCTTATATTTTCCCTGAGAAATGCTTAAGACAGAACTGTCACAAGGAAAACATCTAAACCATAACAAAATAGACTCTCATTTATTCTAAGCCGGGTTTTGTAACAAGCCTGCCATAAGGAAGGAAGAGCTGGACTTCCCCAGGGCTGAAGTTTCATGAATACATCTGACGTAGCTGAAAAAAGAACGAAGCTATTTCAGTGTGCAAGAGAAAGGAGTCGAAGGACAAACCTGGAAGGGTTGTGGGAAGCAGGCCCCTTCTACCTAGAAAAGTGAACAATGGGCCTTGTGAATGAATTTCCCATTCATCCAGTTCCTGGTGACAGAAAGCAGTGGACACACAGCAAATGAGCTCTTTTCCCCATCTCACCGTATTCAAGTATGTCTAGATGTGTAAGTGATCAGAGCTACCGAATGAGGACTTGCAGGGTTGAACATTGTACCACAAAGGACACACATTGTAGATGCTTCGATCATGATATGAAACCCAGGGGAATTTGCTCATACCCATACATCCTAGCCAGTGATTAACACTGACTGAGCGATGCTGCCCAGGGTACTGCAGTACCACAAAGGACCAGAGCCACAAAGCAACACTGTTGTTGGAATTCAGAGATCTCTCTTTTTCTAACGATTTTGCCAAATTGCCGACAGTGAGTGCCAACTCATTCTTCATCCAAAAGTATAGAATAGCCAAATTTATTAGCTAATGAATAAAGTTGAGGTAAATTGTCTTTGATTTTTTATAGGAGAAAATATATGTAGAAAGAAAATCATTTTCCTTTTTTTGGGGGGGGATAAGTTATTGGTTATCTCTCTGTTTGATTTCTAAATAAGAGCCGCAAGTTAGCGGAAAATCTTAGGATCAGATGAAATACGATTTCCCGCGTGTTTCTGGACATCCCTCTTGTTCTTTGGGGAAGATGCCCCATGCTGGAGTGACATTTTCTCTGGTGATGAGAGTCTTGAAGTCTAGGAGCCCTGAGTAAAGACACTGTAATACAGACCTCTGCTTTGCAGAGTTGGTTCATCTGGGAAATGGCAGGACACTGGCCTTTGGGGAAAAAAAAATAAGTCGGGATTGAGTTCAACTCCTTTCTCTCGTATTACACAACCTCCTGAAAAAAAAATGCAAATATCCACCTCTCTTTCTGAAATGAAATAGGACTGTGGATTTGGGGACACAGGAAAAAAGTAGAACAATCTTCGGTGACAGAGGAACAAATACTTCTTGTCAGTCTTTCTCAAGCTCTTAGTGGGAACTGTTGCCTTATCTTGAGGATTCCCATCAATATGCTGCAACACATAGAACTCACAGGAGTAATGAGCAAGACAGGCGTAAATCTGCAGCATCAGGCCTGAGATCCTCTGCATGTACAGCTGTAGTTCTTGATGACACTAAGACCAAGAAACCAGCATTGGGCTTCCCGTGAACTCATTTCTCAATTCCAACTACCTCTGCTAAACTATCCAACTCTTAATCTTTACTTTCAAATGCCCCTGAAAATGGTTCTTTAAGGAGTGATTTGAACGATACAGTGTGATTAATTTTACTTTGACTACATTTTGATGAATGTTTCCCTCAATAATTATTACCCTATAACCCAGAAATACTTATAAAACGGTGAACATGAGAGAGGAAGCTGGGATGTCTCCACTTATTATATAAAATGAGTCTTTCACTTTCCTTCAAAATCAATCTACCTCATTAACATCATTTTTATATGTTTTCATCTAAGATTTATCTGAAATACTCATTCTAAATGGCCATGAAATTTAAATAATTCTCTTTTTTATATTTCTATTTTTTGACTTTATTGGGACATCCATGATATCGAGCCCATTTCATACTTGTGCCCTTTCCGTTCTGATTACTTTAACTTTTTTTATGTTTCTTTTTTTTAATTTATTTATTTATTAAAGATTTCTGTCTCTTCCCAAGTAAAAGTAATCATAGCCATAAATAATGGACATTGAGCCTATGATTACTTTAACTTGTTCCTGAGTATAATTCGGTCCCATTTGCTAACTGACTAAATTCTGTCTTCATTTTAGTGTGCTCTTTCTGGTCCTGTGTCCGTATATCTTGCCTCTGCAAAGTTGTTCATTTTTTTCTTTATTAAATGTACTCCTCCCCCCAAACTTAAACCTAGGGCAAGCAACTACTATCACATGATCCCATGTCTCCTCCTAAAATTGTGTAGAAAAATCTGAATTTCTTCCTCTTACCTCTGGACAAAAGAAGATCTGAAGTTACTTTGCCATCTTTCTTTCTTATTAAAGCTTCCTTATTATCTTTGTGGATTGTATGATAGCTTACAACAATGAGATATTCCAGCAACGACTTTCCCTTAGAGGTTTTATTAGGTGCCGTGAATCCAAGTCGAGGCATTCTGAAAGATACTTAGATTTCACCATTGCCCTGATGGGATTAGATGTCACTCTTTAACAACTCAATAATTCCATCATTTATGGAACGTTCTAGATTTCAGATAAATGCTTTAAACTTGGAGAGCATCATAAGTGATTTCACTATATAGCCCCTACACACTAAATTAAAGTTCAAATTTAACAAAGCATAAATGATCTCTGAAAAATATACTTGTGAAAGGAGTTTAATGTGGACCAGTCATTTCTCACAAAAGCGGCCATGGAATAACAAACTTTTACCCCAACTTTTATTTCAGCCACAAGTTAAAGCTTAGGACAAAGTCCTAATTTGAAGACAAAGGTGACAGTGATGTGTCAACCTATGCTCTACCCCTGATACCTATTATATACGTGGCATTCAAGTAGGAAATTCGAGATCATGTAGGATACAAGAAACTTCTAACTCTAGAAATGGG
Source organism: Alexandromys fortis (assembly GCF_014885135.2). Lineage (NCBI taxonomy): Eukaryota > Metazoa > Chordata > Mammalia > Rodentia > Cricetidae > Alexandromys > Alexandromys fortis. The sequence goes on from NW_026067936.1 coordinate 7,952,779, forward strand.
TCTCTGTGTGGCTGCAGGATCAGGGTGGCAGATCAGGCAAGGCCACTCTGGCAAGATGACAAGTGAAGGTCTATTCAGTGAATCTAAGTAGAAACAGCGTTCTTCAGGAGCTCAACAGGAAACAATGCCCTGTATTGCAGAGGGCAGAGAAGGACATCCATGTCTGATAGAAAGGGGCGGTAGTTACAGATACAGACCTAACACCCAGTTAGTATTTATAATAAAGCCAAACATCTAAGACAGACAAGAAATTAATGGAGCATTAACTCCTCTCCTGGATGAATCACCAAAGATGTGAGTCTAAATCTATCTCTAAGTTTATTCGACCAAATTTTATAACTGCTTCACTACAATTTAACATAATATTAAAAAGTTATCTTACATTAAAGAATATTCTAGAACTCCCTGAGGAGACCTTGGAATTCCTGTGAAGTGGTATTTACATTAGAGGTGAGCATTTTAGATAGTTCACATACAAGCACATGCATCGTGATACATGTTACAAGAGTTAATTGAACATTACTAGTTATGAGGCCTTCAGCAACTAAATATAAACTTTGTTTCTCTATACATAAAATAGTAATGATAATACCTCTCTGTGAAAACTCATGAGAAGCTGCATGTTTTTTGTTTTAAGAGATTTTTGAGGTTGGTCTGGTACTGGTGGGCAAGACATATGTTGTTGGAATAATGGAGGATGACTATATGTGAAAGATCACAGAGGGAGAGGCATGGTGGGGTTCAAGGAAAGCTGGCCTCTCTTCAGGCATTGCTGCAGGGTAGATGAGGCCATCTGTTCTCTGAATAACAGGGTTCCTGAATCTAAATAGCATGGGTTTAGTAAAATCAGAATAATAATCAAAGAGTTGTCACCCAATAAAAGGTGGTCCAATGGGAGCTTGATCAGTTCATGAAAAGCGTACATTGAAGGTGGTTGAACTGTTCCATGTTGTTCCCTAGAGACAAGTCCCTAAAATTGTTGACTACAGTACTTCCTTGTTAACTTGACAACCACATGTCCTAGGAATCCTTGGATTCTAAACCCAGATCTCCTGCTGTCAAACTCTACACACACATACACTTGCGTGTGTATATTTGTTTCTGGAATAGTAATGTACTCAGAACTTTACAGTATTTATTGGCTGACACAATAGTTCAATTACTTCTAACACATTGCCACTTTGACCATGAGAGACGTAATATAAATAAAACAATCATGAAATAAAATAACTGTTCTTGGCAATATCTTAAAACTGTTATATTTACAAAGTTCAACCACAATGTTGGTGTTATGTAATTGATTAAATTCTTTTAAGATAAATCTTTAATGACACTTAGTTTATTAATAATATAAGACATATAGTATAGAATCCATACACTAATTTCCTCAGTTTCTAACTTCTCTACAATCCTGGATTAAAATTGAATATTTTGTATTTCATTTGGTTAATATAATTTTTAAGTCAGAATTAAAAACTATACTCATTTCCCAAAGAAACTAACTAGTAAAGTTTGCTAATTTCAGAACCTAAGTTATAATACATATTCTTCTGCCATTCTAATATTTGGTGGTATCTGAACATTTTACTTCGAATTGAGGAATCTATATTGATACCTTTAGCTTTTATTTCTCCCCCTGAATATATAAAGGAATGATGCATAAGGTTTTCTCTATATCTGTATCATAAGGTTTTATGGGTTTAAAAGGTTTTCTGTAGCCTGATAATAGGTTTTCTCATTGGCACAGTAAGACAGATAAAGTCGAATTGAAAAAGTAAAAGAACAGGATTATTTGAGCAAAGCAACTCCAAGGTGAGTTCTCCAATCCCAGAGATCAAGGTCGGAAAAGTCACACACCCTGTAGGAACTAAAGCGGAGAGATTATATAACCTGTAGGCTGGGCGTGATGATGTTCCTGCCAAAAGCTAGGTTTGCGCAAAAAGATGAAATGCTTGGGGCAGGGACTTGAACTGGGGGGGGGGGGGGAGTACAACACGGGAGGCAATGGTCACCAGAACTGAGCATTTTGGCACCTTTTTTTGTTGGAGATTCTCCGAGAGGATGAGATTTGGAGAGAGAGAGGTAAAAATGGGGCTTTCTGGACGACAGAGGGGCAGGCGTCAGATAATAACCTAACAAGGGTACCAGTATATTTGAGCATAAATATGCAAATTAGACCACTTATATGCAGAAATAACTAAGACTGAAACTAGGGTGACATAAATCCATCAAAGGATTTCAAAAGAACAAATTGTTATTTTGGAAATAAAAAATGAAAACAAGTTGAAATACATAAATCAAAGAAGTCGCGCGTCAGGCAAAGCCCCGAAACGTATTTCCTGTCACCTTTCCCAAGGTTAATAGGAGAAAGACATAGATGGTATGTTTTCCATGGTATATTTTCAACTTGTGGCTTCCCACAGTCAAAACGGCAGCAATCTCCACCGCCCCAGGCAAGGCTGAGTTGACTACATAGAAATAAAGCAGGAAATGTCCCTCCTCCCGTTAAGGGAAGGTGTTTTCTGTACTTGTCCCCAAAGATGAAGGGAAAGGAAGGAGTGAAAGGCTGAATTTAAATGACAGCTTAGCCAAACAAGTTAAACCTAGCCATCTAAAATTTGAAATTGCAAACTGTTAAACTTAATAATAGTAATAATCTCAAAGCAACTCTGAGATTGAACAATTGTTTTCCTAACTTCCGGGAGGCGTGAGGTCCTCCTGAAATGCATTTTGTAGGCAACTCAATAACTAAAAAAGAAACATAAAAATTCACTTATCCTATACTTGAAAAAAATAATCACCTCACTTTAAAAATGGAAAATGGAACATTTTCAAAACTCCCTTCCCGTGCATGTGCAGAGTATGGCAATTTATGGTGTCTCTTCCCATCTACAGGCAAGAGCAATGCTACCTCTTTGATGCTTGCTGAAAATGATAACCACGAACTGTATTACATGCTTCAGATAATAGACAGGCCCTAATCAATCAACTGGTATTGGCAGCATGTTATGAGAGAACTGCCATACTTCACTATAATAGGAGGTAATAAAGAACACTGAGGATTCTAATCAATCTTTAGTCTCTCCTTCTTTATCCATATCCAAAATATTACCCTAAAACCCCACAAGTTGTATCCCTCTTGTCTCCAAACACAGAAGGAAAAGATTATCTCTTAAAAGTATTTACTACTTTTATATTATGTGTATGTGTGTTTACTGGCTTGTCTGTATGCGTGCCACATGTTTGTCAGTGCCCATAAAGGCCAAAAGAGGGCACTAGATCCCATGGAGTTAGAGTTACAGTCTACCAGATGTGCGTGCAGGAACCAAACTTGGACACTCTGCGACTCTGCAAGATGAGTAAGTGTTCTTAACTGCTGAGTTATTACTCCAGAACGTCCTCTCCCTGCAACATAAAAGAATGCAACACATCTTTGTATCATTAAACAAATAGTCTACAGCATAAACAAATGTAACAGATCTTAAAATAATATTCCACAAGACCTATATTGTCTTGGAGTTGAAGAATGAAGAAGGGGCCGTCTAGAGGCCATCCAGAAGATCTGAAGTCAGACTTGAAGGCTGGGTTGATCAGGTAATAGAGTAAAACAGGAGGCAGAGCTTTCTGGCACTCATTCAGAGAAATAGTAAAATAAGAAAGCATTTCTTTCTCCAGTTAGGCTAGTCACTGCTCATATGAGTCACCGTGCAGGATATAATGGCCCCTTCTGAAGAGCTTTCAGTGTTCATAAGACATTATGGATGTGAGACATCCACGAAGAGGAGAAAAGTTATTTCTTTAAGACCAGAACACTGATATTGGATACTTGAAGGTCAGGGCTAATACAAGCCATAGTGCCCTATCAGATAACTATGTTGGGTCAAGTGACATTAAACAAAACTCCTTTCAAATACTTGTAATAATTCTTCCTCATATCCCAATAAATTGCACTGTAACTTTCAGAGAAACTTGAAAGAACTTTGATCCCATTTTTTTATAGATAACCATTTGAGGCAGGGACAATTACTTTCAGTATCTCACCATTAGTTCCAAAGAGTGTGGGCAATATCCCCGAAGAGAAAAGGGAAGCCAGTAAATAAACCTACTTTAGTTTATTAATTGGGTATCTATTTCAGGATCATCACTGTTGTTTTATATACTGGCAGTACTGAGTGTCATGATTCGACTTTTCCAACTCCTCTTAGAGTGGTGTCCCAATACTGAGCCCTGTGGTGATCTTATTGTCACATCATAACAACAAGAACTGGTGAGAAGACGGAAGAAGCCAACCTCCTGTGGACACCTATTATGGAAGCCCTGCAAATCCTTTCCTTAGCTTCATTTCCATGATTGGAACTGAATGAGAAAAAAAGAAGCAGGCAGGTAGTTCAAAAGAAGAAGCACCTGAGCAGGCATGAAAGACACACACCTATAGTTTACATGCCTTATGCGACTGACCATGCCCAAAGATCGTCCCCAGTTCCTCATAGGGATTCCAAATCAAAATGAGAACATTGGCTTTTAGGGGCTTCTTTGTGTTCAGCCTCTTCTCCAAGCCACATTCTTGGTCTGGTGGCCTAGGTTCCCATGTCTAGGCAATGATCAGCAGTTCCTGAATGGTATAAAAGTTGCATGTTTGAAGGCATTCTCTGAAGAAGATGTGGGCATGACAGAAACAAAAGGCAAGTGTAATTACTTCAAATCCTGAGATTATTTTTAAAGGGCAGATCAATTTCCAAAACCAAATTATATGAGAAAGTCATTAAAATAAGCCACGATCGGGCTAAAACATGTGTTTAGGTATATCATCTAGTCGCCTAAGTCAATTTGAGTTCAAAACCAATAATGTTTTGTCTCACGGCAAATGGCTTGCAATAAAAAGTACAAATATCAAACGACAAAAGGTGAATGTTATATACTCTGTCACGACCTAGTGTTAGTTAAAGAGAACAGGATCGTCTATCTGTTTGTCAGACTGGATATCCTCACATCCACGTCTTCCCCTTTTATCATAATTATCAAAACTGAGTTTTAGAAGTACATTGAATTTGAAGGAAATGATACGACGTTTTATTTGGTTTAATAAAAAAATTATGTAAATAAATGAAAAACCATTTCCTTACCCCTATCCCTCAACAGAACTCTTTACAAACACAAGTGAAACACGCCTCCATGTATTGCAATTCCACTAGCCTTTGAAAAAAATATATTTGAAGAAATTAACATTTCCCAGCCTTTCTCTTCTTCTAAGCACTCCTTCAAGGCTGTTTGCATTCCAAACCCAGGAAGGCTACACTGGGACGTGCAACTAGTGATCAAATGATTTCTTCTTAGCTTGGGATTGCCAAGCCTGATAAGGCTGTGCCAACCTGCCTGACATCCCGATAGAACAATAAAGGTGCCTGACTCTCCTTATGCAGATGGCAAGGTGAACCATCCAACTGTTCCCCAAAACCACCTTGAAGATAAATCTGCCCCTGGAAATGATCAAAGATCAATAGCAGACGAAGATGAAGTCCTGATTACGGAATGACAGAGGTCACTGTGGGTCTGGATCTATTGAAAAAAGATGACTTTGCCTGTGTCCTGCTTCTCTCAAAGCTAGGTGCCCCAAGCCCCACCTCTTGATGCCCCCTCCCCACTGTTCCCATGTACTTCATGGGAACACACAAAGGGACTCTCCCTAAAGAATCAGCGGTAGCTGATCTTGTTCTCTTGTTCTCCTCTTCTCTTCCACGTCCTCCTCTCCTCCTTCTCCTCTGCTTCTCCCTCTCATAACTCTGTGGCCTCTCTCTCCTTCCCCACCCCTACCTCTTGCCCTGATCCTTCCACAGGATTTAAGTGCCATGTAGGAAATTACGTTTTTAACAATTTAAGTAAAGCTCTCATCAATTCTGGAAACTTCTTCCACGGTAACATGTGGTGTCACCCTGTCACCTTATAGAAAGAACTTGACACTAATTACACAAATTGCCATGTCATGCCAACATGACACTTTACCTGAATGAGGTTAACATCTATCTCCTTCAAAAAGGACACCATCTACAGGATGTACCCCGTTGATGATGAAGCGGCGTGCGCCAGAAGGAAATGAGTGCTGGCTTTCACTGTTCTCTCCACAACATAGTCATTATTTTCTCAGTCCGTGTCTTCCTCTCCTGGCCCTTGACCTCTCGATACACTCTATTTTCCAAAAGAATAATATTGACAGTGATACATTCATAACACACTGTTAGTAAGGTCACTTTTAATGTCACGAAGGCTGACAGCTTTACTAGGGAAAATGGAACCACTTTCTATTTTTTTTTTCCTGGGGGAGAAACAGTCACTTGGGCCTGTCCCCAACTCAGAGAGCTAAAGGAAAACAAATAGCAATGGCGTGCCTCTCTCTCACCTTTCAGCACAGAGCATTATGATACAAAAGAGTTTTTGGAAAAATTTGAGGACTCGCCTCCAATATTCGGGATTCAGCCACCTATATGAGTTGAAATCTCATTGAGTTAATACGGATAGAGAAAAACGGAACTCAGGGATAATTATCTGAATGATGAAAAAAATAAAGTAGAACCTTAAGTGTTGAAATTGAGCTTTGCTATAAATTATTTAGACTAGCTGCTTACAATATTTAAATACCCAATAATCATTGTTGCCCCCTTTATTATGGAAAAGGAGTTGAAGCTGAAGGTATTATTGTCATCATTATTATTATGCAAAGGCACACCTGCTAGTTATAACTCAATAACCATTGAACATATGGCCATTGCTTTGCATGCTAAAAAATAACAGGCATATGCTGTCTGCGCTAAATGGCACACGTAATAGGTTGGAAACCTGGTTCTCAGCCATCATTAGGTACAGATTTATATTTTCACAACCAAATGCCCACCACACAGCCTTCTCTTGATCAAATTCTACTTACAGAACTGTTGTGTTGCACAAAAGTGTTTCTGCGTTGTAATTATTCTTACTGCCTTCAGCATGCTAGTAGGTGCCAGGCACAAATATCACCACAGGTGTCTTTGATTTTCCCTGGTCCCTAACACTGTTACAGCAGCACTAGAGACCTCAGAGTTGATTATTCATAATCACACCTCCTGAGAGCTCAGATGACAGGGCCAATCAGGAATGGTTTAAGCCTTGCGATCTCATCTGTGAGTCTGCAGACCTGAGTGTCCTCTTACCGAATATGTTTATAACATAGATAAAAAGGATGCAGCCTGCTGTATTTGTTACCCTATATGACATGGTTATCCATATCTTACCCAAATATTTCCCTGAAAGACTTTTAGATACTTTAAGATCCTGTTTTCCTAGGTCTGTTTTTACCAGGGTGAACTACTTATGCCTCGAAGTGGGAAGGAACTAATTGACAAAATTGGGTGCACTTCAGAATCTGCTAGGATGTAAAAATGACAGCATGAGGGACCCAAAAGGTAAAGCAATGACAAAAATGGAACAACAGTGTGGTGTGCTGTTTCTGTTTTCATAGCTTCATGATGCCTGATATAGAAAACACAAAACTAACACATTTTTGTGATATCTTCATTAAGAGTTAATATGCTCCCTTTTGCCTTTTACTTTCAATTGATAAAAGATATATAAATAATAATAAAGCATTTATCTTTGAATGGTATAAGTTTGATGCTTTTGATTATATACACATTTTGATTTCCAAATTTTCAAATAGGTCAGGAGAAGCTGCCCTTTTCCCAACCAGGGCTTGCAAAATATTCACATGATCCTTCACAAGAATGGAATCCAATTTTGAAACTGACAGTAACCACAAGAAATTGAAAGGCATTTTCTTAGAGAAACTCTTAAATGTCTCCCCCAGTTCCAAAGATATTCTCTAGACATCATCAAATATTTAGTAGTAGCCCTTGGCGGTCTGAGAAGGAAAAGATGTCTTTTGATGAACAGTATGAACTGAAGGCTTTGGCTTTGGCTTTCTTCTCTCCATCCACACAGTGTGTGGTAAAAAGTACCAAACTTTCTAGTTTTGAGAATGAATCTTCGGTGTAGACTCTTTGCGAGAGCAACTGAGTCACTTTTCAGACACTAATTTCTTCTCATGTGCAGCGTTCACAGAGTACAGCTTTGAAAGTTCTGGCAGTGCTCCAGAGCTAAGAGAGGAGAAGGAGAGTGAGCAGTTATCCAGTAACAGAATATACTGCAGAAAATAAATATTGACCAGCCTTAGCAATGGGAGTTGTGGATGGTCCCTGAGAAAGCCAGTGTAGTGGAGGACAAAAGGCTGATGATTTAAGGTTGCACGCAATCCAGTGGAGAGTTTTAAGATGGCTGGAAAGGAAGTATATGCAGTCTGTAAAAAGGCTGTGTCACCAGGAGGAAATGGTTCGCTGGTGAGCCGAGTGGGGTTGGCCAATGGGTGCGGTGAGTACAGCCACAATACAGAAGTAGAAATGCTAAGCTGGATCCTGATTGGGTCCCGGTTATGGATGCCAGCCAGTCAGCCGGAAACCAAGCAGGCAGGGAGGACTGGAAATAAAAAGAATTATGTAGGGAAGGTGAGAGGGAAAAAAGGCTTCATAAAAACATTCACCTGGAGATGGCGGCAACTGAGGCATTCTGGTATCAGACTTCCACTGGGAAGGTCACTTTGAAAGCTTAATTTTACTATATTCCTTTTCTCGCCTTTTACGAAAAGCAACATTTCCCCCACTAAAAAACCCCCAGAGACAGCAAATTCAAAATGCAAACAGACCCTAAAGAGGTTCATCACCAACACAGACTTTTGGACATTAGGGCCCACATGTTTCATTGCAGTGTGACACAAGAATCCTTCACACCCATCCCTGTCAGTAATAAACTTATAAAAGCTCAGGTGCCTACAAATGCCATGCTAAGCAAAGGACCAGACTGCTCTTAGTTCCTCTAATAATAAGGTACAGCATATCTTACCATTCAGAGACAGAGCTGGGAAGAAAAATATTTCCGCTGTGGCTTTCTCCTAACCAGAGAAAGGGATAAAAAGGCCTTTGGTATTTGCCCACTGGACAGCTGATATTCCACATGCCAACCAAGAATAAGCCAGCCATGTCAGGGTAACCTCAGGTTGAAGTTCATGCAAATGTCTGAAATGAGGTCATTATTCTCCCTAAAAGCACACGTGTCTGCATGTTCTCTTTGTAGTACCCTGACATTTCACAAGTGTATTTACATAGACATAGGCACTGAGATACACAGCTGTGCTGTATGGGGGGGTGGCAAACTTTGTTTGACATCTACCCTCTCAGTGTAAGTCTCCAGCTCTACCATACGAGCTGTTTGACACGAGTAAGCAGCCTATGTCTTCCTGGCTGATTTCTTTGGTTATAACATAAAGGCCTGTCGATGGAGTGATATAATGTATGTAGGACACGCAAGCTATGCCTAGCCTGAAAGAGGGATTCGCTTATCAATGCTTCCCCTCTCTTATCCCTGTGGAGTCTGCCGGGGATGCAAAGGTTTGTGCATTGCTCACATGATCACATATGTGTCTGAATTTATTAAATAGAGTGGAGTTTTTTTGTTTTTGTTTTTGTTTTGTTTTGTTTTTTGTTTTTTGCTTTTTTTTTTCCAAAGGAACGGTATCACTTAATCCATGCCAATGGGAGCCTGGGTGACGAAGGAAGTGTACTGCCATAGTTCCAGGAATCCTATGCAAATGAAAACATTGCCCAACTACACGGCTTTCCCCTCAGAACCAAAAATAAGCAGAAGCCAGTCTCCCCGTGGCACCCAGACACTGTCAGCTTTCGGGATTAGTCACCTAGTTATGACTCTCTGGACCCTTGAAATGCCTGATGAGGATCTAAGGCTGGGAAATGTTATATGCCACACTGCTAGGAATAATCATGTACAAACAGACAAGGAACATCTGGTACTTCATTATTCAGATCCAGAAGGGCATGAACCCATAGCCCATCTACTTTTATAAGAGAACTTCTCTCTGTGCTCCACAGGGTACGGCATCACCAGTGGGGCATGAGTGTCAAGGTTCTAGAGCAGTGGTTCTCAATGGGTGGGCTGCAATCCCTTCAAGGTCGAAGGACCCTTTCCCAGGGGCCACCTAAGAACATCTACATATCTGATTTTTATATTATAATTTATAACAGTGGCAAAGTTACGTTTATAAAGTAGCAACAAAAATAGTCTATGTTTGGGGACCTCAACAAGATGAGAAGTTGTATTCATGGCTGGCAGTATTTGGAAGGTTGAGAACCTATTCTAGAGGGAGTCTAGCTTGATCCTTAGGAGACCTTGTGAAAATCTCAGATCTATCTCATTCTGAGCAGTTACTGGAGAAGAGGAACCTCAAAATCCTCGGTTTCAGTTGATTGTGTAGAGGCTCAGAGTAAAGGGGTCAGGCATGTTCTTGTATCAGAAGTTATTAAGCAAGTATTACGAAAGTAACAACAGCCAAGTAACACCTGGAGAGTCTAAGAATCTGATAGTTACTGGACCCTTGAGGCTTGGCTCCTCAACAGTTTAGAGTAGTCCTAGAATAGTTTACTCTCACTGTGGAGGAGGGAACAGCAACCAGAAGTTACTCTATACACAAGGCAGGATAGCTGCAGTAAGCTTTCTCAATGAACTGTCTTTGGATCACCAGCCCCCAAATAATGACATGGAAACTTACTATTAATTATGAAAGCTTGGCCATTAGCTTAGGCTTGTCCCGTTAGCTCTTCTAACTTTAATTAACCTGCTTTTATTAATCTACATTCTTTCATATGGCTCTATTATGTCTACTCCATACTGTGTGCCAAACCTCTTATGTTTCTCCCTGGCACCCCTCTGGTGTAATCCACAGGGCTAGAATCCTCCTCCTCTTCCTCTCTCTCCCCCCAGCAATCCCACCTACCCTCTCCTGCCTAGCTATGGGCTGTTCAGCTGTTTACTACACCAATCACAGCAACATATCCTCACACAGCGTACAAATATCCCACAACAGGTACCCCAGCAGTCCTAAATTGATGACAGGAGCCTGGAAGATTCCTAGGGAGCGGCTGTTCCCTATCACAATTAAAGCGTAGAAACTCTGGTTCTGCCTGACCGAAGGAATCAGCAACAGCAGTAACCACGGGGCAAATCAACTGGGCAGCAAGAGGGAAAGCCGAGCCAAGAAAGGAAAAGTAGACTCCCTTCTGAAATGCTGGGTTTTTTAATCTGGGTTACGACCAGAGGATGCCAAACGTAACCGTCGTACGTCTTCCCACAGGAGTGAAGGTAATTGGGGCAATTCATCTTTTGAGGCTCTCTGCTCAGGTGATTCCAATTTGTGGCGAGTTGATGGTAAAACAAAACTGAATGTCCTCTAACCAAGCTTCTTCACTATACCAGAAAAGAAAAAAAAAGGTCTGTGGTGAATGATGCCCCACCCCAGCCCAGTATGCTCCATGTTCAGGACTGATACAGCGATGGAAAAGGCTGCCTTAGCACTTAACAGAAGTGCACAAGCCTGTGCGCCAAGCAAAGGACCACAGAAAGGACAGTAAAAACCAGCAGGTGATAAGCACCTCTACAGGGTGCCACCTGCTAATGGACTTTATAGACAAGGTGTCCGACACAGTGGAAACTGGACCTGGAATTATTTATATACTCTCTTTCGGATGCAGTAGATTTGAACAACTGGAGATGGTGAGAGTTAATTTCAGTCTCAGCAGCAGCAGATTTTGACAGTAGATCTGGCATCTTCTTTGGGTGCTTGAACGAACACATGCTCTAAGACTGTAGCCTGGGTGCTTCACTGGGGCAGTGACTGGTCTGTTGTGGTTTTTACTATTTAGCTAATATCTCACCCTTGTGCCCCTAAGATGAAAACAATTATGATGACCTGTTCATTAAATTCTTGTTGAATACATAAAGCGTTCTGCTTAGCAGAAGAATGGCAACATGGGCTAGAGCAACTTCTGCTTCAGTGACTGTTGAAATCTTAGATAAACTTAGGAAGTGTACCGCGCCTCATAGTTGCAAAGGCTATTGGGTGAGACACATTTTAAAATCACCTTAAATAGCCAGAAATGTTGGTAAAACCCATAGAAAGAAATTGGTTGTACTGGTAAAATTCTATATTCAGAAAACGACGAGGAAAGAGGAGACTATCATTGGCTGCCCAGGATTTTTAGAAACTTCACCTATCCGGCATGATTTCTCTCATCAGCACTCATCCATCTTTCAGACAAGCAAACAGAACACAGGATGCTCCTGTTACTGTCTGTGCCGGTATGTTCGTAATGAGATGGATGCCAGAGGCACGGAAGGCCCAACTCAAGTAGGGAGCTGATGCTAATTCACTGAACAAGAACATGGGAAGGCATGTTAACAGGCTTATTCGTTGAGGGTAAGATGCTTAATGGTCATGACTTTTCCATTTATGGAAGCAACACTTGTGTGGAGTTTTAAAGGATTTATCTTTAGGGAAATGCATGACATCTGCCTTATATCACCTCCACTCCACCTCCTCTCCCACTAGGCTTTCAGCTCCCACAATCTGAAACTCTAATCCAAGCCCTCTTTGACACACAAGAAGCAGCTCTCAGAATGATGTGTGCCCATTGCCCATTAGCAACTGGTTGTTACATGTTAAAGTCTTAAAAACACTTAACATATTCAGCACTGTGTAAATATCAAGGACGGTTCTGGTAATGAACCCAAAGACAAACACAAAGAATGATGCTTCCGGTGAGCTTCCCTTCCTTGCTTTGAGTTTGTTAGGACTGAGCACAAGTATAAAAGAGAAACTCATATTTTTTTGTCAATTAAACTTCAGAATTTACATCACCCAGAGAACCAAGTAGCCTCCTCGCAGTGTTCTGTATAGGCAGAATTATCACGTACTGAAACAGGGACAGAGACTAACTTTAGAATCTGCCCGCTCTCAAAACTCCTTGCCTGTAACTAAGCAGAGATAAAGGAATATATGTGAGAGAGTCTCATCAGCAGTTATCCCAAGCTGTTTGCTTGAGGTTCTGGGAATCAAACCCAAGGCAACTTAACCGCTTGGCATGTTTTCTACCACTGAGCTACATGCCCAGCAAGGTGTCTTAACACTCTCCACTAAGGGTTTATCCACCCTGTTTGATCTGCCTGGATTCAAAATGTATAACGTCCTGTTGTGAAAATGCTTCTGAAACTTTCAGCTACACGTATGAAAATTTTGTAGTCATTTCCCAGTGTTGGTGGAGGGCCCATTGGCTCTTCAATGATATACAGGCCAGAAAAGCTACTTGCATGAGACCTGTGTAGACTTTCCATCAACTCTAAGTCATCCTTAGATTATCAATGTAAACACTATGTGAATGGCTGATATACTTTATTGTTTGGGAAATAGTGACAGGAAATACTGTGATAAAAACAAGCACAAGATTTATAAGTATACTTGTCCCACAATTAATTGCCCCAGGATGCAGGACTCACTGACACTGAGAGATGAATATTAAACAAATCCTGTTGATACATCAACATACAAATACTTCTGAACAAGATTCAGAATCAGTTTGTCTTCATTTCTATTCTGCTGTGGCCATAATAGGATGCGGTAGATTTTATAGATATAATAAATTAAATGCACAGTGTTGGATGTTAGGTCCATTCCAAGAACAGGTACTACAAACAACAAAATAAAGCGTGATAAAGTCTATCTGTTCTTCTTCGTGAATAGTAATGTCAGTGAATGAATATGGCTCCAAGTGTATTAGTCCAAATGCAGCATATGGCAACTTGTCCTAATGAACCCCCAAAAGTCTGTGGTCAGAATGCAATTAACAAGATTTTAATCTAATGAGGAGCAGCGTAGCTTCTTGGAAAAAAAGGGTGAGAAAGCTAAACTTTTAATTTACAGTCTTTATACATGTGTACTGATCAGGGCTATCAAATAAGAGTATTTTTTCCTTTTTTAAAAAATCATGCTGTGCCTGTTTTTTATTTTCTCCTTAATTCCAAGCTTTCAAAACAATCAACCACCAAAGTCACAAACAGTTACAATGAACTGAACCACAAGGAATAATTGCTCTGCACTCCCCTGTCAGATACAAGTAAAAAGGACTCATGCTAACAACATCCAGAGGAAATGAGGTGATGAAGATGAGATTTGAGCAAAGAAATAAGTCCTTCTGGAAAGATTTTTCCTAATAGAGCTGGAACTCCGGAGACTATTGAAAGAATTCTTACAGCATACTAAGTTAATAAGTTTGTATAACACAAAACAAGTGGCCCATTTCAAGAGAGAGAGAGAGAGAGAGAGAGAGAGAGAGAGAGGAGAGAGAGACAGAGAGAGAGAGAGAGACAGAGAGAGAGAGACTTCGAAGGGAGGGAGGATGGGTATATATCAAGAATCCATAGAAGTCTTGGAATCTTTTATCGAAAAGAAGCTTTCATGTAATATATTGTAGTCATGCTTCCCTTCCCCCAGCACCTCTGGATCCTCCCCACCTTCCCACACACACTTCCTTCCTCTCTCTTTAGAAAACAAGAAAACAAACAGAGAAAATGAGAATAAAAAGAAAGAAAAGAAAAACACAAGAAACGCAGACATGGACACACCAAAAACAAAACACATAAAAACACAAATTTGTAAACCATATTATATAAGCAAAAGACCATAAGGCAGAAAAATGGCCAAAGAGACAAAGCAGTATGAAGCAACAAGTCTCCAAAAATAGCACTGGGTTTTTATTTTGTGTTGACCATTTACTGCAGGATGTGGGGACTTGCCCTTAAGTGTATTTGATATATCCAGTAAGATTCGACTGGAGAGCTGGGCGGTGGTGGCATAGCCTTTAATCCCAGCACTAGAGAGGCAGCAGAGGTAGGTGGATCTCTGTGAGTTCAAGGCCAGTCTGATCTACAAGAGCTAGTTCTAGGACAAGCTCCAAAGCTACAGAGAAATCCTGTCTTGAAAAACAAAAACAAAAAATGAAACAAAAAAGATTCAATTGGAGTCAACTTTTTTTTTCCATTGCAAGTTGATGCTAATTACAGATAGCTTCTTTGTTCAGGATGGAAGTACTCTGTGTACTTCCCTTTCTTAGGGTTGGATCCCATAAAACTGAACCCGTGCAATCTCCCTGAGTTCACATGTGTATCAGTCTTATTGTGTGGAAGACAATGTTTCCTTGGTGTTATGCATTCCTTCTGGCTCTAACTATCTTTCTTCTTCCTCTTCGGCTCAGCTCCCTGAACCCTGAAGGGAGGGGTTGGATGGAGACATCCCATTTACGACGGAGTGTCCTCAAGACTCTCACTGCACATTGTCCTGTTGGGAGTCTCTGTGTCAGTTTCCATCCACTTCCATCTGTAATAAAGTCCTTCAAACTCTCTCTCAATCTTCTGCCTAAGACTCCTTAGAGGAGGAAAAGGACAAAGATATTTACTAAGACCCTGAGATGTGACCGAGTCACAGAGGTGCTTTTAGATTTTGATACCAATTATTTCAGAAGTAGGCTTTCTTATCCCTGTGAACAATAGGCAAACTGATGTTCCAAAGAGTACCAGAAAAACCACTGATAATTGAAGAATTGGTTATTGTGCTCATGATGTTCCTTCTGGTGTCTGTTAGTGCGTTAATGCATCCACATTTTTGAGTTCCTCTTTGGGCAGGAGAATCCGGCCCCCATCCCTATGTGATCATCTACCTACCAAGCTTCGTGAGTGTGTACCTAGAGGCAAGTGGAACTGGAAAGCATATAATGAAGGCAACAGAAGGGGAGATAAATTACTTATTATCATCTGTACACACCAATAATAGATTCTAGATAGTTACCCATGGCAGGAAGAGGTAGTTCACAAGGGATTGTGCACTGAGAAGTCTGCTCACTGAGCCTTTAGCTTTGGAGACGGGTTGGTTTCAAGACCACAGCAGACAGATCAGTGTCCAACTCATTCCACCAGTGGCTAACATGCAGAGTGGAGCCAGAGTCTGAAGCCAGCCTGATTATCTTGGCATCTGGCTTTGTGTTTTCTAACTCTATATAATTATTGGGCACATTAATTAACTTAATTTACATGAAGTTTTAAACTTTATCTGACACGAAAGCAACGTACACAACACCCTACATTGTTGTCCATGTTTAAATTAGAAAATGATACTGAATACAAAGCCTGACTTTGAGATCATTCGGGAAAAAATTTATAGCCACCATACTGGCATGCTGACAGAGATCCCTACCTCCAAAAAAAAAGCCCACAATTCTAAAATACTCCCCACCGGCTAATTCACAGGCATTCCAAATAAAACATACATCTTTTTGAAATAAAAATTAAGATAATGGACATGACCCAATATTATCAATAGGTGATAAACAGGCAAAGTAATTAGAGACAAGTAATAAAATGTTGGCTATTTTTCTATCATGAGTGTCATATATACAATCTTATTTATAGCAGTTTGGATGGGGCTCACACCGCGAAGACATTGCTCATGTACTTTCCCCGAACATACAGAATAAACAGAGAGGATTAAGTAGTCATATACTCATAAATGCTGGGCACAGGGGCAGCTTTATAAAGACAAAGTGAGGCTAACTTACCCCACTGGAAGACACACCCTTTTTGCGAAAGCGAGAGTAAGAAGAGGTCGCTAATTTTTCACTGGACTACGTGAGCACTGGGGAAATGACACTTAGTGACCCTGTGTACTTCGGTGCTCAGCTGGGGCTGAAAGAGCAAGCCACCCACAGCAAAGGTGAATTTCAGAAAGCGAACCGACAGTAGTTAAGAGCATAACCTTATCCATTCTAGCCTCTAAATACACTATTTATAAAACCTACTACCTCTGTCACTGGTGAGCAATCATGCCACATTGTTCCCATATGTGAAAATTAATGGGACAGATGCAGGCTGCAAGGTTCACTGAAGTTTGAAATGAAAGGTTTTATTTTATTTTATTTTTTTATAGCAGGGAGAACAGAGGGGTTCTGCTATGTACCAACTCAAGTTCTAAGTACTTATCAGGGAAATGCATAACTTGCTCTATCGGTATGTTCACATACATGATTGATAGTAGATTGTTTTAAACTGCGGAGAGTTTTCTATCTCTAAGCCATTTCTCATTCTCTGGGATAGCCTCTGCAGTCGGGTGTGAAGGTTAGCAAAGGAACATGGCAGTAGTCAGAGGGCAAATCCTGCCTAAACCAGAAGAGCCAAACTTCAAAACAAAGGTGATCAACACATATAGTGATTCAATTAAGGGAGTTTCTATTGTCTGTATGGTTCATTGTGCACTGAAGTGGACGCTATGGATAAACGGATGTTTCCTGGTTCAGGGAAGCACTTAGGTCTGTTGAGGTAGACAAGATAGCAATAATGTGCTTTATTTATATATTATTCATTAATATGCTTACCATAAATATACTCACTTTATAGCAATATGTATTAGAGTAAAATTACCAGAAGGAAATAAAGCTTCTTGGAACAAGATGGTCAGACAATGATTTGGGAAGAGGCTATCAGCTTACATTCCTGAAGCAGCATTTAACTTCTATTCAACTAAGCTTTGCAACAAATAAAATAATGATGCACGAGGAAAAAAATGCCTACATAATTGGTTTGGGTGCACTGAGCCAGTTCATTGCTTAGTATTACAAGTAAGTAGAGAATAGGCTCCCCACAACAGTAAAAGTAAGCATGCATTCTCGGAGTAAAGTAAGTCTCTCAAAAGATGATGGATGTCAAACAATCAGAACACGTATACAGAAAATATGAGAGTAGCTGATCCTATGTGTGATGTTTATGAAATAGTAATCTATCAGGAATTTAGATCATAACCACATACATTTAAACTGTTAAGAGCAAGTATCTAACACTCGGGAGAACTTGGAATCCTTTGTCTACCCTTAATCATCTAGCAGGATATGTGCCTTTATTAAGTTATCTCTTCTAGCCTGGGACCGTGTGTCTCCAACATGAAATAATGTTGGTCAGGATCAGACCTTTAAATTGTGACACCATCACTGAAATCAAGGGTGGAGTGAGGAGAACTGAGGCCTTCCAGGGTTCCCCATTGTCTCTTTGTCTCTCATCGAAGTTCCAGAGATGCACATATTAAAAAACTCAGAGAAGAGAGTGGTTTTATATGTACACATCACTGAAACAGCAAGTCTCTGAAATCTTTGTGAGCGATATCATCTAGGAACAACACGTAGAATATTCCCATCACCTATTATGAGCGGTGCGGCAGTAGACGTGACCGTGTACACAGTTCTGCAGTGGAAGGAAGTAGAGTGATTCCGGTACATATGAAAGCATTTATTTGTAGGACATAGAGCTGAAGTGTCTCCATTTATTGACAACATAAATTTGTACAAAGAACTTTAGAAAACGTCACCAAAATTGCTTAAATCTAACATTGCTTTTAGCAAAGTATCAGGGTACAAAATAGCACACACAAAATTAATAGTCCCTTATATGTTGGTTAGAAATAACCTAGTAAAGAATGATCCCATTCATAGTATCTTCAAAAAGAACTGAGGAATAAACCCCTATAATTAAGACTTTCAAACACCAACAAAGACAGTAGAAGAGGGAAAGACCCCTCGTGCTCATGGATTAGCAGAATTAATATTATAAAAATGGCGGTGTCACCACAGACTTAATGAATTCTCCATTAAAAATTCAGATAGAATTTTTACAGAACTAGAACAATTACAAAATTCGTGTGGAAGCACAAAAGAGCTAAAGCAACCTTAAGCAGAAAGGACAATGCCACAGGAATCATAATACCTGATCTCAAATTATACTACAGAGCGATAGTAACAAAACTGCTTTGGTAATGGGAAAAAAAAGATACGTAGACCAATGTAATTGAATGAATGACCCAGAAATAATCCCACATAACTATAGTTACTTAATTTTCCACAAAAGTGTCAAAACATACATTGGAAGAAATATACCCTCTTGAACAAATGTTTTTGGAAAAGGTGGATTCGTACATGTAGAACAATAAGGCCGAATCCATATCTTTCACCCTAAAACATGTATTCAAAAGTGTTAGAAGCCTTACTTTAAGATCTGAGTCTCAGGTAGAGTGCAACCAGACTCAGCTACATAAGAAGAACATTATGTTATATGTTGATTTTATTTTCCTTGGGAGGAATTTTAACGTTTATTCTTAATTCTGATGAAAGGGAGTGCTGACCGACAGTAACCTTTTCCTCTCCACAGATGACTTATTTGAATAGCCTGCACCCACGCCATCTCCATGGATGTACTGCTATTTTCCTGACTAAGGTTGAACAGTTTGACTGTGTCACCATATTGGCAACAGAATCATTACAAATTGTACCAAATCGTTTTGTCCATAACCCTGATACTAAATTTCTGACACACATTTTTTCCTTAAAATTGTGTATAATTCCATGTGTATCACATGGCTTTTTTAATACCACATGGCGTCCCTAATGTATTCTGCTTGCAGGGATGCTCGGAACACTTGGCTTAGCTGGGCCCCTCCTCAAAACTACTTTGTCATTCTTGAATGTTCTTCACTCTGCCTTGGGAAGTTGATCCCATCTTGTAGTTCCTGGAGCCCAGCTGTCTGGCCCCTTCTCCAGGCACCCTCTGGAGAGGCCCCCAATCTCATCCCTGCAGTTTCTCAAGAAGTACCCAGCCACCCATGTTTCACTCACGAGAGCCCCGTGCACAGTAAATGAGAGTAAGCAGCTGTAGGCAGAGCCAAGCAGGAAGCTGAAAGCTTTCTAAAATTATTTCTACATTTTAGACACACTGGCATTTTGCCAACCTCAAATACATTTCCTGTTTTTATTTTGACAGACTAGAATAAAAAAATATAATTTGAGTAGAAACAGCTCAAGAGAAGTAGTGAGGTACTTTGTGACATAAAGCGCCTTGCTCAAAATCAAGAGAAAGAAAAAAAAAAACAATTTTCTGAAAGAGATCCCGTGACTCAAATTCCAGAAGATTTGGTCAGCTTATACAGCTTTTCCTATTTTTTTCCGTCATAGATAACTTTGCAACTATGTAATGCAGGAAACAACAACCTATTCCTTTGAAATAGAGAAGAAACACATTCACCCAGATAAGAAAAGAAGGGAAAAAAGTCATGCATTTGTGGTTCAATTTGCAGCTGATATCATTTGGAACTTCATCCTTCTGATGGACACATTTGATTTGAATCAAGATAAAATATGGGGGCATAACAAAGGCCACTGGCTCAAGAGTAGAAAGGAGTCATGAACAAGGGATGGAAAGATAATGAATAAAACTTCAAAATAATATGGCTTGTAAAAGGGTGAGACTAAATAATTTATTTAACTTATGATATCAATAAATCTATGGTGAGCACAAAGTTATTATCATAGATGTTAAAATAGTATTTGACTGTATTCAAATTCATTCCTTGCTAAAAGCACACATAAGTATTAGCATTCTATATCAAGGAAAAACCTAGACTTTTTCCGGTTTTGATAAAAACAACAAAAGGCTTTTTGTTATAATATTATTAATTTTTATTTAAACTTTTCACACAATATATTTTGATCATATTCTTTTCTCTCCTACATCCTTCCGACCTCCTCTACCCATTCAAATTTATGTTCTTTCCTCTCTCAAATATTGAAATAAAATAAGGGAAAAAATGGGAAAAAAAAAAACCTGTCGTGGATTGTGGTTGATATGCCCAGTGACATTCTGTTGGAGAAAACTGATTTTCCCTTTTCCATCAGGTCTCAATTGCCTATTGGTTAGGATTGGAATTTGGTGTCTACTTTCCCTCTCAGCGCTGGGCTTTTTTCATGTTTGAACCTGTGCAGGCCCTGCACACGCTGCTATCACGATCTCTGTGAGTTTATGTGGGCATCAGTCCTGTTATCTCTGGAAGAAGACTCTGCTGCTTTGGAGTCATCTATCACCTCTGGCTCTTACAATATCTCCTCCTGCCCTCCTGTTTCTCAAGATCTAAGAGCCTTGAGAAAAGCAGTTTGATAAAGATATACCATTTGGGGAAGATGTCTTAACTAGTTTTGAAGGAGGACAGCCTTTAGTCACATAAACAAAGATCTTATTTCAAAAGCATGCAAAGAATAATGTGAAAATAATTGAGTGAATACATAGATTTATTAGAGAAAATCATGAAACACTGGCATAGGACAGAAACGCTTGTCACATAGAAGGCATACCATTACAGATAGAAAGTCAACCCCATCTGTATGTCTAACTACGTTTTGAAATGGAATAAATTCCCACGAAAACGTCAACAGAAGTTGTTTTGGAAATAGATAAGCTTGACCTATAACTTATAAGGAGAAATAAAGAAGTAAGTATAGTGAAACTCCTGAAAAGTAAATCTAATGATGGTAGAATTGCCCGAAAATATATCAACTTTTAGGACAATATAAACTTATTGAAAGAAGTGATACTACCAATAACAGGCAATTCTAGGGAAAACACTACAAAGTTAGTTATAGATACAACAAAAAATCAAAATGTTGCATTGATAAAGATAAAAATCCAACATAAGCATAGGAAAGTAATTATTTAAAAATGATAAAGAATATCTTTAGCAAAACTTCTAATTCAATAAAATAATTTATTTTACATTATGAAGATATGAAATGCTTGTTTAAATTTATTACTGAAAGCTAGAACCTAAGAAAGAAAAAAATTGGTACAATTGTACTTCCCTATGGCATGTACCACTAACTAGAAAGTGAAAAGACAAACAATTCAAAGAAAATGTCTGCATTCTCTATGGAATATTTTTTTTTTTTTGCCTTACACATAAGAGATCCTACAAGACACCAAACTGGCTATTACAAATAAAACTGCTATGAACACTGTTGAACAAGTGTCCCTTTGGTAAGGTGGAACACCTATTGGGTATATGCCCAGCACTGATAAAGCTGGGTCCTAAGGTAGAGCAAGTACCCATTTTCTGAGAAACCACCATATTGATTTACAAAGTGTCTGTACAAGTTTGCACTCCCATCGGCAATGGAGAAGTGTTCCCCTTGCTCACTCCACATCTTCACCAGCATGAGCTGTCACTTGCGGGTTTTATCTTAGCCATTCTGACAGGTGTAAGATGAAATCTCGGAGTTGTTTTGATTTCCTTTGCCCTGGTTGCTAAGGATGTTGAAAATTTTCTTTAAGAACTTCTCAGTCATTTGAGACTCCTCCAACTGAGAATTCTGTTTAGATCTGCACCCCAATTTTGTAATTGTATTATTTGGTTTGTTGATGTCTAATTTCATGGGTTCTTTATGTAATTTGGATATGAGCTCTCTGTCTGATGTGGGGTGAGTGAAGATCTTTTCCCATTCTGTAAGCTGCTGCTTTGTTTGTTGACAGTATTCTTTGACTTACAGAAGCTTTTCAATTTCTTGATGTCCCATTTATTAATTGTCAATCTTAGTGCCTGCACTATTGGGGTTCTGTTCAGGAAGTTGTTTCCTGTGCCAATATGTTCAGGTTGTTCCCCACTTTCTCTCCTATCTGGTTTTATGTGAAGGGCTTTGATCCACTTGGACTTGAGTTTTGCATAGGGTTATAGATATGGATCTATTTTCATTCTTCCACATGCCTCCATCTAGTTAGACCAGCACCATTTTTGAAAATATTTTCTTTTTTAAATTTATTTTTTAAAAAAAACTCTTTTCTCATTTCATATGCCAAATCTAGCTTCTGCTGTGGGAACTTCTTCAGCCAATAGCCTTTAAAATACCAAGCAATCTTGGGCGTGGTCTCATGTACTATAAATGCGGATGCCCGGGCCTCTTGGTTGTTTGATTTGGTTCCAGTTCCCAGCGCATACAGAGTGCTGTGGATGGCAACTATTTCTGTGAGTTTATCCCCTAATAAACAAACCATTGCTATACTCCATTCTGGGCTATTTTGGAACTCTCTTGTACACCAACAAGTTCCCACTCTCTCCCCTACTTCCTTTCTCTCCATCTTCCCCTGCTTCCCTTTTTTATTGGAATATTTGATATTTTCACATCTAGTTCCTTGAGTTCTTTATATATTTTGGAGATCAGTCCTCTCTCTGATGTGGAGTTGGTGAAGATCTTTTCCCACTCAATAGGCTGCCTATTTGTTTTATTGACTGTGTTCTTTACCTTATAGAAGCTTCTCAGGTTTTAAAGGTTCCATTTATTTATTGCTGCTCTTAGTATCTGTGCTACTGGTGTTATATTTAGGAAGTGGTCTCCTGTGCCCATGGATTGAAGGCTACTTCCCACTTTCTCTTCTATTAGGTTCAGTGTGGTGGGATTTTTGTGAATATTTTCTTTTTTTCAGTGGTATATTTCTGGTTTCTTTATAAAAAAAAATAAACAGGTGTCCATAAGCATGTGGATTTATGGCTACGTCTTCAATTCAATGTGGTTTTTATTACTGCAGCTCTGTAGTCCATCTTGAAATCAGGGCTTGTGATACCTCCAGAAGCTCTTTTATTACATAGGATTTTTTTTTTGCCAACCTGAGTTTTTTTGCTTTTAAATATGAAGTTGAGTATTGTTGTTTCATGATCTGTAAAGAATTGTGTTGGGATCTTGGTGGAGATTGCATTGAATCGGTAGATTGCTATTAATAAAATGGTCATTTTAATAAAAATAACATAGTAATATGTTAATCCTACCAATCCATGAGGAGCATGGTATTGCTCTCAATCTTGTTAGAAAGGTCACCCTAGTGAAGACTCCTGGTGACAGAGGATACAGAACCTGAACCAGCCATCTTCTATAACCAGGTAAGGCTCCCAGTGGAGGGACTGGGACACGAGCCCAGTTAAAACCTTCTATCTACAATATGTCCTGCCTGCAAGATGTGCTGGGGTAAAGGTGGTGCAGAACTTGTGGGAATGGCCACCTAATAACTGATACAAACTGAGAGCCGTGCCAGGAGAGGGAGCCCATGCCTGACGCTGCATGGATGGCCAGGATCCACCAGAGGATGGGTGGCCCAGAGACCTAGGATAGAACCAAACATGAACAGGAATAAAACAGTCAATAAAGTTTTTCTTAATGATACTCTACTGTCATAGAGCATCAGAGAGGCTTCATCCAGTAACTGATGGGAGCAGATGTGAGACCCACAGCCCAACATTATGCAGAGCTTGGGGAATCCTGGGGAAGAGAGGAAGGAAGTATTGTAGGAGCCAGAGGTGTGGACCAAGCATATAGATGTATTTCACACAAAACACCAATGGTGCTCACGCATATGAAAGGTCCTGGATGCATTCACACCTTGAAACAAGAAAGTTTAACTTAAAGGTTTTTTCTACTCTAAGAATGATAAGGCTCTATCAATCTGAATATACATTTGGTGGATACACTATCAAAATTCCATAATGCTAGCTATAAAAATAACATAGCTTCTCTGGGAAATATTTTACCATATTATCAAGGTGAAAAATTCAGATACATCATTTATACTGGTTTCTTTGATTTCTAGAACTTGTTCTGCAGGGCACTTACATACATAGAAATTATAAGTGAAAAAGGCTTCCCACTCCAGGACTGTTCATCTGCTTGTTGGTATGTTTGTGGAGATGATGTGGGAGGTCCTTCTGTCTATGTGTCGCTTTTATTGGTTAATGAATAAAGAAGCTTCTTTGGCCTGTGATGGGACAGAGTAGAGCTAGGTGGGGAAACTAAACTTCCCACACCAGTAGTGTTTGTCTGTTTGTTAGTATGTTTGGGAGTATTTTTGTTTATTTATCAAGACAAAGTCTTCCCCCAGACTGTCCTCAAATTCATGAGCTTCTTGCTTCCGGCTCCTGAAGGCTTATGCTCCGTAGGTGTGCCGCCACAGAGAGCTCAGCATACTTTTAAGATAAAACACTGGAAAGAAATTAATATCCTTTACTGGAGAATATGGTAATAATGTGAGGCTGATGTGTAAGGTTTCTCAATATATATTCTTTAACAAAAGCATTGTGTGCAGAATCATGATTATAAGCTCTTATTTGTCTAAGGATAGGAGAGTGCATTGTATACTCAGGTCTACATATCTGAAAGGCAAAGCAATGAAACTATTATCATTTCCTTGGAGAGATTAATCAATGACAAAGTAATAGAGATGGGGCAGAAACTTTACTCACAGAACAGTGGTTCTTAACCTTCCTAATGCTGTGACCTTTTAACACAGTTCCTCATGTGGTGGTGACTCCCAGCCATAAAATTATTCTCATTGCTACTTCATAACTGATTTTTTTCTACCTGTGAAAGGGTCACACCCCATAGGTTGAGAACTACTGCCCCATAGAAAATCAAGTGCCTTCCTTACCTTTGATGAATTAAGGTCCCATTCCATGCTTAAACTTTAGACTTGTGCTGTTCAAAACTGTGGATATTTAAATTTGAATCTCAGTTTAACTTTGTAAAAAAAATTAGCTTAAATTTTCTTGTCTCAGCTTCACCAGGCACATTCCATGGTGGTCACAGAGGGTTGCGGATACATATTAGGTAAGAGGGATGTAGAACAGTTCATCAGAGAAATACCATTGTACGGTGCAGTTCTCGACTCTCCAGACTGAGAGAATTTAATATACAGCACTATTTGATGTAAGAGTGTTAACACAGAAGGGAAGGGCATCTGACCTCTTCTCTGTACATGTTTATATTTATAAATGTGCTTTAAATGCTATCAAGGACGAAGATAATGGGAGAAATGCTATTAAAAGGTAACGCGCAGCCTAAGGGGTTTGTGAAGGGATGGCCACAAGCTAGGCCCGCTGATTTTGATGAATCTGAATCCACTTATGCACTCACCTGGGCCTAATAATCCAAGCTGTGAAATCACATTATTATCCATCATTATTATCTCGGAAACAGCAAACACCTTCTAGAGTGTAGCCACTTCCTGTTCCCTTTTAGCTCACTGGATGCAATGAAGCTGAACACTAATGTTAGTCTAGGACGCGGGTCCACAGACTACATACCCGCTGACTAGCTAACAAGCAAGCTCATCTTCAAAGGCTGCTATCTTCTGACTCAGCGCTAGAGGCTGTGTTCTATTTTTACATAAGCAATGAGTATTAGTAGAGGTCCCCAGAGCTACGCAAATAGTCTGATTTCAGATTCTGCTGTTTATTAGCCGTGCTACTTCTCAAGTTATGTAGTCGCCATAATACTTTACAAAACATGTTCATAATTCCTGTTTCACAGCTTGGTGGGAAATACAAGTATATGCCAAGTATTCTGAACATCAGCATCCAGGAAGCACTGATTAAACATTGCCAAAAATCACCCAATTT
>NW_026067936.1:7979081-8096437 GCF_014885135.2 Alexandromys fortis
ATATATTTAAGAAGTTCATCTAGGAGCTAAAGGGATGGTTCAGGGATTAAGAGGACAGGCTTCTCTTTCACAAGACCCAGGTTTGATTCTTAGCACCCACGTGTCTGATCATGATTATTCGTAACTCCCGTTCCAGGGAATCTAGCATCCTACTCTGGCCTTTATGAACACCAAGCAAGCACATGACACACAGACATACATGCAGGTAAAAGATCATACACATACAAGTTTATTGGAAAAATTTCATCTGACCTTCATGGAGTCAATACTTAATTATCAACGATACTCTATTATTAATAGACACTAACTACAGATGTTTTACAATGTAGAGATCTGTGCTGCCCTAAATAGTGTCATTTTCTAGGTGAAAAAGAAAACGTGTGCTAAAATGTTAGGTTTGCAGATACATAGGCCTGGAACACAACCCAGTACAGGAATGGATCTGGCACAAGCAGTGGCAGTGGAGAGCCAACACTAGAACTAGTGGACCTATGCACCTTCTGTTGATGGTTTACATGTGATGTGCAGCGTTTTCAACAGATTTGCTTGCTTTAGGTCAGTAAACTAAGTATGCCCCCCACCATTCAACACACACACACTCACTCACACACACACATACACACACACACACTCACACACACACTCATACACACACACACACACACACACACCTTGCCATTCTTGCCATTTTTTATTAAAACAAAACCCAGGGAGAATGCATGAACACAAGCATTTGAGTATGTGTGTGACTGTGTATGATACAGGGAGGGGGGAGGAAATGGGAGGGGAAAAAGGGAAGAGAGAAGGTAAAGGGGGAGGGAAGATGGGGGAAGGAGGTTGATTTTATCCTTCCAACTCTTTAAATCACTGAAAGCTTGACCAAGTCAGATTTACCACACAGACCTGCTGTTTAGCTCACTGGCATCCTTCAGCGGAAGATGGCACACAGCAAAGTTGCCAAGAACTCATGAGTAGCATTATCAACAGGACGAGTTTAAAAGTCGTACTTGTTCATGGCACCTCCCATCAAGGCACTTACTAAAAACAGGCAACAGCTTTGAAATCGGCTCAGGTTCAAGAAGACCCCTGCAAGCCAGCCCTGGAGGGCTTACTTTGACCTGAGCCAAATTGAATCATGCTGGTTGAAAAACTTCTCTTCTTACGGCTTGCCAAAATGCTCAGCATTCATGCTGTTTGGAAACTCTTTGCCTTGAAGCAATAGAAAAATTTCTATCCCAGCAAAGCCAACCCACTTAGACATAGAGTGGAATGGGTAAGGAGGCATTTTAACTTGTGTATATATGTTGTACAAAATAAACATGTTTATTAAAGTATCAGTACACATATTTAATATACCTGATCATAGACACACCTTTACTCTCTTCTTTTCCCTTCCCATTTCCATTGGTCCCCATCTTCTTCCCACTGTCATGTCTCTTGAAAATATGGGGGTTCCATATAGGAGTTAAAATATGATGATTTTTTTTTGAATCAGGCTGGAGTATTTCACTTAACACAGTGAAATAATTATTCCATCCGTTTTCTTTAAAATGACATAACGTCTTCGCGCTTCATTAAATTTTCATTGTGTGCACACGCTATGGCATGCACACGGCGGGAAGCACAGGCACACACACAGCACTTCCTTTATCCATTACGTTTCTCACCAGTGGACACAGAACTGATTTATATTTGGGCTACGGTAAATATGAAGAATTATACAGCTACATGAGATTATAAGTAGTACTCATGAAAGACTGAGCTAATCAAAGTAGCATACTTTACAAAACATGTAACATGCCTATCAACAGACACTGAAGAGCTCCAAGGAGCCTGTTCCATGAAGGCATGATAAATTCGCCTAACAATAATTCCTTCATTTCAGTTTTTATTTTAATAAGAATGTACTGCATAAATTCTCCCATCCTCAAGGAACCCAGTCTGTATTAGGCCACCCATGGAGCAGTTCCATGAAGGAACCCACACTTCTGCATCTGTATTTATTTTGGAAACTAGAAATACGTTGCTTTCAGAAATTATAATCCTTCCAGAACATGAAAGGACCCAGGTTACAATTTTCCCTAAGGATCCCATGTGAAAGGTAGGAGTTTCTACCGAAGGGCTATTCCTGACAAAGGAAGCTAAAAAATGATGGTCAAGTAACCAACAGAGAAGGAACCCTAAGCTTTGCTGAGCCAAGTGCATGTATCTGTTGGGTGCATGCATCTGTCAGCACAGCCTACATATAAGCAAATAACTCACATTTTTAATTAAAAAAAATCATCCCATCTTCCTTATCATCAAAAATCTCCCTTCCTAGGATAATCCTTTACCAAGCAATTCTTCTTCTAATACCACGCTCATCTCTCTGTGAGTAGTCAGCTCCTAAAGGTAGATGGGGGATGAACTTCGCTGGGGATTTTAGCCTTTGTTAGAGGTTATTGATATGCTGTGGCTTTACAAAGATCGTTTCATATACATATGTGTGTGTATAATTTATTTACTTTTATTTTATGTACATTGGTGTTTTGCCTGTATGTATGTTTGAGGATGTCAGATCTTGGAGTTATTGACAGTTGCTAGCAGCCATGCAGGTGCTGGGAATTAAACCCGGGTCCTCTGGAAGAGCAGTTGGTGCTCTTAACCGCTGAGCCATCTCTCTAGCCCATAAAGATAGTGTCTATGGTTGGTAACTCATTATTAAAACCATACGACTCTTGGGTTCTAACTTACAAAGAATGCCATTCAGAAAAGGAT
Source organism: Alexandromys fortis (assembly GCF_014885135.2). Lineage (NCBI taxonomy): Eukaryota > Metazoa > Chordata > Mammalia > Rodentia > Cricetidae > Alexandromys > Alexandromys fortis. The sequence continues at coordinate 7,981,839 of NW_026067936.1, forward strand.
CTTTTCTAAATATATGTAAGAGAAAAACTGATCGTGAGGTAAAGTTCACAAAGTGGCCTGGGTAATTCTGATTTTGAAAGAAGAGTTATAAAAACAATAGGAAGCTTCAACTGACTTGTTCACCTGTGGGGCAAAGCCGAGGCTTCGCTGTAAGATGAGAGCCAATTCAAAGGTCTCTCCACTGTGCACATTAAAATTTTTGCTCGGGAAAGTAGTAACAAAGTTGAGAATCAGATGAAGGAAAAACCTAACAATAGTCATAAATGAATAAATGACAATTAGTCTCTGTCACCAGGATCAGAATCTCGAACGTTCAAGGGCACTCCCATATTCTACCCTGGCATGCTAATGAGTGCACAGCAAAATCTCCCTTACAAAATGGCTTAAACCTTTAAGCACAGTTGGATATTCAGTGAATCACATTTGATGGTCTATGGTGATTCTAGCCCAGGGTTGTTTCCTTGTCCGGAATCCAAACACTGGGATTATTTGAGCAGAGCCCTTTCAGTTAGGGCTGTCCTGATGGTTGTTCACCAGGCAGACGGGTATGGATTAAAGAAGACTGTAGACAAGGAAGGGGCAGGGGCCTTGCAAGACAATAACAGCAGATTCAAAACATGGTCATTGTCATCCTAAGCAAATGATCTCTTTTGAAGAATGTAGGTGGCCTCTTAATGACTTCCCCACTATAGCAAGTGTTTGAATAGAGACCATGAAATGGGAACAGCATGAATAAAGCTGATGTTAAAACTTTGCAAACCTTTTAGAAGAACCAGTTCTTTTATAGAGAAGCCTAAAATTAACTGTAGTCAGTTCCAGATGTTTCTGCCTGTCTTTAGCAAACAATGTTTCACACGCCATGACTGTTAGAATGATAAACCAACTGCTCCTTAGAAATCCTATAATTGCCTCACATCTGTCCCACACAGAACCCTTCAAGGCTATGTGATATTCTGGATGTCACATCCAGCTATATGTTCTATAACTGCTCCCGGAATCTCAAGAATAGTATGCATGTGACATGCCATTAAAAATTAACAAGTCTGTGGAGAGCATCTGATAGGTTTTGGTGGTCTTGTATTAGTTCTTTTCTCTTCATAAGGATACTCAGATTGTAACTGACACATCCCCTTCTCCAGATGGTCTTTTAGGGAAACTGATTCTATCTCTAGTAGTAAAGAAGATGTGAGTGTTTGGGATAGGTATCTGGCCCCAAAAAAGACATAAACCAATAAAATCCCATTTCAAAATCAAGTTTTGCCCGAAAACAGCTCAGTCTCCATGATCCAAATACGATTTTCCCTTTGTTTGGCTAATTGATGTTTTTCTTTAGTTTTTAATTAACAGTACCCCACTAATTCAAGTGCACAGTAAGACAAATTTTTGAAAGACCAGGTAGGTAGTATGGTTATAAATAAGCAAATAATAAATAAATGTACATTGACCATGTGAAGCATAAAATGTTTGTGTGACTAAATACCCATCCCAAGCAATCATTTTCTTCTTTTGGTAAATGTTCTTTTAGGGAATTTTCTTTGTTGTTATTGTTCTCAACTTTTAAATATTTAGAAGCTACTCATTTGATTTTCCTAGAAACAGCTGAGAATGTGATATAATAATATCCTCCTCCAAAGGCATGACCAGCAAAGACTAACTGCAATACTATTTTTATGCAAAGGAGAAAAGGGCACAGACAGTGAAACCATAAGGAAGAGATGTTTGGAAGATAAGATTAGCAGTGGCCTACAGTTCTTCCTTCAAAAGTCCTGTGTCTACAGAGAGGTGTAACTATGCAATAGGATATTAAACTTTGTATAATAGATCAATGCCCAGGCACAAGTGATGGTGACCAGTGGCCCAATCACTTCCACTCTCTATGTCAGAGACGCTGCTCCTGTTCATGGCAGTTCTTACTTTGGCCAACATCCATAACCTAAAACCAACTCATTCCATGGGAAAAGAATGCTCCTATGTCCAGTTAGCACAGCCAGCCCCACTCATCTTGGCCATAGAAGGCTCTAGGAAAACCATTTTTCCATCCTCTCAATTGCTCCTCGGAGATCCGCAAGGACAATGGCCTCTTGCTTTGAAATCAATATTAAGGAAATATGCTAATTTTGGCTAATGAACTGATGGACAGTAGACATGAGGTGATGGACAGTATCTTTTGTAAACTTAAATTTTTATCCATAATAAATGACACAGTGCTTCCCCAGCCTGTGTTCTCTCATTGCTATGTGAGAGCAAAGGCTATGTTGTTGCTATTCATATGGAACCTTGATCACAGTTCAACTCACTAAGTAATTTGGAAACAAGTCAAATATCTAGCATTGTAGGAATGAAAACAAAAAGCAGACCTAAATGTAAAAGAGGTTAATCTCACCCTGGGAGTTTTCATCAAAGGGGAAACACTGTAAAAAAAATCATAAAAAAGGGCAAAAGTGGGGATGATATGAAAGAAACGGGGATTAAAAACTGGACCACAAATGTATGTATAAGAGATTGTGGAAAAAATCTTGCTTAGAACCTAGAGGCATTATCAGAGAATGGTCAGATTGGAGGTGAGCTTTTCTAAAAATTCATATCTCTGCCTATAGATTAGTCTATCTCTCAGACATCGTCACAGAAGTTTCTTTGTGCTGTGGTCTGTGGTTAAAATAGATGCTTACAACTCGTCGGTGTGGAGAGAATAGGTGTGGATGGAATGGGGAGCTTCAAGTGAGACATCTATAACACATCTCAGCAGCCATCTGGAGAGAGGGGGCAGAAAGACTGTAAGAGCCAGAGGTTGGGACAAACCAAAGCAAAACAATGTCTGCTTGTTATCACAGGACCACTCCATCACACAAGCTGACAGCATCATCACACACCACAGAACCACTTCACCACACAAACTCTCAGCATCATCACACATCACAGGACCACTTCATCACAAACTCTTAGCATCATCACACATTACAGGACCACTTCATCACAAAACTCACAACAGTGCTGGTTGCCTGCAAAAGACCTACACAAGATGAAGCCAAACAGCATTCCTGTGAGGAAGAGGAAGTAATACACCACCCTCAAACCCTAGTTGAGTAACTATTGACAATGATGAATTCTGGGAAGGAAGAAATTTTAAAGGTATAGCTGGAACTACCTCACTAGGTCCAGTGGATGCCCTCAACCCATGAGTTTCTTTTGGCTTAGTGGTTTATGGTGGAAAAAAAAAAAGACATGAAACTGGAAGCAAGTTAAGGGGAGGGGCTGGGTCTGGGAGGTGTTAAGGGGAGAAATGGAAACTAAATATAAACAAAATACATTATAAAAACATACACATGCATGCATGCATATATATGGTGAGGAGATGGAGAGATGGCTCAACAGTTAAAAACACTTGCTGCTCTTCCAAAGGACTTGAGTTCAGTACCTAAAATCAATGATAGGCAACTAACTCCATCTTTAGAGGCTCTGACACTGTCATCTGGCCTCTGCAGGAACAAACACACATTCACACTTACATGGCATAAACATACACACACACACAAACACACATTCTTGATAAATTTTATTTTTCCTGGAAAGCTATTCTTGGTTCCTATATCAGGACAGTTTAGCTGAGATGCATAGTTAGAAATACACAGATAGACCAGGCGGCCCCATGTCCTTTGGGTTCCCCAGTGTAGCTCTAACAAGTAGTTCAGCATGATTTGGCACTTGGTTTGATGTCAGTAAGTATTTATCAAAGAATTATCGGAATACACTGGCAGGTATTGAAAAAAAAACATAAAGAATAAATTCTACTTTCTGATTGAAACTGGAATTCATCCCCCAGATTGCGAAGCCAGACACTGATTCTAAGAATCTATGGTACTGGGAAGAGGTGTTGGGCAAACTAGCTCTGTGCATATGAACTACAGAAATTGACAGCAGAAAACAAGGCCAAAAGAGTGAAAGGAAAATGGTAAGGAGGTATGACACAGGGAGGGGTAGATTGGACAACACAGGCAACAGCTACACCAACTACATAATGCCCGGCGTGTCCCTGACCTGTTGTTTTGCTTTCTACTGCAGCAGCTGAACTGTTGGAGAAATCACAGTGGTGTTTATGGAAGGGAAGCCATCTGGAAACACAATCAGAGACCTGAGCCTCAGGGGATTATTGGGCCCAACTGAGCATGAAGGGAACATTTGTGCCCAGACCTCTTTGGGTCTGTCATGACCTTACTTCCATGCAGATGTAATTTTGAACTTTTGGGGAAACTAAACCAGCTACAGTCATTTCCACGGGCCCTAAGGTAGACAATGTCCATCCAAGAACAGGGACTATCTGGAGACAGGTAGCAGAACAGCCAAGAGCTAGGATCATTTCTTGGGTTATTTCCCTAAGATAAATACATCACCTACTGACAGAAATAGCTTCCTGGGAATTTATGTGAGGACCTCACACAATGCACCATGTCATAAAGATACTTCATACATGGTATGATTCTAAAGTGAAACCATATTGAAAAGACCTGTGCGTCTCTTCTCAAACAGTTGACAGATCACCAACTTTGGATCTCCCTGGCTTTACCAGATCCATGACAACAAACTTGGTGAAAGGAGCCTTCACAGGTTCCATTCATTCTGGGCTCGAATGAATTGTAGATTTTCCAGTTTTCAAAATCCAATTTCCTGCTGGACACAGATAGATTCCTTTGAGACATCTTCTCATCTCTTTAAGCTATGAACTAAGACTATTTGACTGGCTGAATTCTACAGGGTAAGCCGACATCCTTAGTGTGCTAAAATTGTCGGCCGGCCTATGCAGAAAGGTTCCCACAGCTGACCACAAACACTGCCCCATTGTTTTGGAAATGATCACACAATGTGTTTAATAAAATAATGAAAGCCAATGTTCTAAAATTCAAGCAACCATAAAAATGGAAAGGGCCATGTAAAATAAAGATGCGAGAAGACATAGGTTTTCCTGTTATTGTTTAGCAAAATCTGACAAGAAGGGAGAGTCAAGATTTAACAAAGAAAGGTTGTGCTTGTGATAGATGATCATCGCAGCTTCTTAATTGTTCGTCCTCTAAAAATCAAGCTACCTAGACTCAGCATGATATGGAAACACGCATGCGTGAGCCCACTGCTATATTTAGCTTGTCCAACTGATTGCACAGAGGTCCTACTAATTCTTTGTCAATTAAATTTAAGTACAAGTTCCACATTACTTTGCAGAGAAAGAATAGGGTCACCACACTAAAGGAAGGAGCATCAAGTCCCATTTTTTTCCAGTGATGATAGAGGACCCTGTGAAGGGTCTCACTGAAATGACCATTACTCATGGCAAATCCCCTACAAATAGAAAGAAAATGATGCAAACGCTGAAGGAAACTATCCCTCACTTACTTCCAGGTAGATTATCCACAACACTAAAACGATTGTCTGCTGCATTGCCTTACTTTATTAGCAAGATAGTCCGATTTTTAAAAAGCAATTAGCTCCACAGAACTGGAAAAGTCTCATTTTCTTTTGTGGTCCTTGAAACCAGAAGAACCAAGAATACAATTCCTAGGAGTCCAGAAAACAGCCAGTAAACCCACAAGCCCAAGGTACACACCCACGTGTCCTTAGCCTAGTTTTTCGATCACTATTTGCTATAGAGCCATGAACAATTTCCCTTTTAGTGGGTTTCTAAAACAATCAAATTAAGAGAGCACACCAATTAGCATCGCGCTGAGAGCATCATGAAACTAAAACAAAACCAACTTAAGCAACATCATAGAACTACAATCTCTCCCATATGAAAACTAATCCGGAAAGATGCAGTGCAGGGCGAAAAATGGGACCTGCTCATCATCATAAGCCCTTTCCACTCTCTTCAATCACAAGCAAGCGCTGCCTTCCATTTGCCGGGTCACCTTGTGACTCAGGACAGTGATTGAGAAGCCATCTACTAGGTGCAGGACTATAGCGAGTCAGAAAGAGGGTAAGGTGCGAGGTAAATTCCAGCCCTCACAGGCAAATCTTCTCCCTTGGGAGACTTCCCAGTAATTTCACACTAAATCCTATTTACATCTCATTGAATGGAGTCTTACGGTTTCACCTAGCTACGGAAACTAGGCGGTATCACTTTTCATCCCAGATGGCCATGTGCACAGCTTAAAAATAGGATGCTATCTCTAGGGAAAATACATAGTGTGAGGGCTACAAGAGTGAACCAGTATTCCAGGACTGGGTATGACAGAGCAACACTCCTTTTTCTCTCTAACTCTCCTGTCCTCTCTCTCCCTCTCCTTCCTTCTCTCTTTCCCTCCACTTTCCTCTCTCCCTCTCCTTCACTCTTTCTCCTTCCCTCTGTCTGTTCTGCTCCCCTCTCCTTTTCTGTCTCTGTGCTTCTTATAACAACTTCTTTCTCTCTCTTTTATCTTTGACAGTCTGCTAACATTTCTGTGCCTTGACCTCTTGACCCCAAAGGTGGAAATAATAAGAACCCTGCCCTCAAGCTACTGTGAAGGTAAGCCGGTGAATATTGTGACATAAACCATTTTTAATCTCCCTGACCAACTCTTCTCCTTTGGGATTATTTTTACTTCTTTCTAAAACTATCAGCCAGCAGAACATAAATATGAAAGACCAAAATCTACATAGCACTGAAAATGAGTATTTATTGTATATCTTAATCATTTGCCTTCCTGTTATTAATATTTAAGGCAGGCGATACTTTTCTTACATGCTTACATTCACTTTGAAAATAATGAACACAGTCACAATAAAACAAAACGTAATACTTTTTGCATTTTATAATATGCAAATGTTTCTTTTTCTTGAAACATTATTCATGTGCAATGGAAGAGGATTTCCAAAACAAATCAGGCCTCCCAAGTTTCGGATGTGGTGTGTCATGTGTGCCTGAAGAAAATCACTGCCGACGAGCAAATGGCTAATACAAATACTTAGGGACGTCCTTTTCTTCTTCTTATCTAGGACTTTGTTTTGCTTCGTACTTGTTAACAAAGCAGCAAATTAAAAAAGTTGTAAATTAAACACGGAGCAGCAAATACATTTAACCAGCACTTTAAAATACCTAAGGCGATTCAGGCAACAAAATAGGTGGGATTGCATCATGTCTGTTCTTCCAGACTGCGAGGATTTCCCTATCTTAGTCTACTTAGAGGTGGTTTCTCCAAGGATGCTGGAGAAACAGGGATGCAGGTCCCCCTTCTTCAGGTGTCCAAAGTCACTGTTCCTACTTAGAGGTGGTTTCTCCAAGAATGCTGGAGAAACAGGGATGCAGGTCCCCCTTCTTCAGGTGTCCAAAGTCACTGTTCCTACTTAGGTCCAGAAACAGAAGGGAAATGGCTAACAGGTGACAATTGTGCACTAAGGCCACACTGGTGTCCTTTGGGAACCAACATCTTGGGCCCATATAAATAGATGGGTTCCTCGAAAGGTGTGCCTCTTCTGGGTTGTATGGAATTTAGTCCATTCTTTGCTGACCCTTTGTCCCCCAATTTATAAAACAATGATAGCCATCACATAAAGCTCCTGTGGATGTAAATAAAACATGATAGACATCCCTAAACCAGAGTTATTTTTTTTCTTTTTATCCACAGAAAAGCATAATGGTGACACAGACGCCACGGTTTTCTAAGTATTAGGATACTTTGTTTGGCTGTGTTACTTTATCATGAATAAAGGTGTTTTCTTACATTCAAAAGCACGTGACAGAATTTGCTATAAGTTTAGCATTTCTCAGCACATTTTTAGTTACTGCATTGATCTTAGCAGGTGCAGAATACAACGCAAAACACAATAGTGGTTGCTGGGAGGGATAGTGCATGCCTTGAATTCCGGCACTTGGGATGCAGAGGCAGGCAGATCTCTGAGTTCAAAACCAGCCTGGTCTACCAAGTGAATTCTAAGACAGCCAGAGTTACACAGAGAAAACTTGTCTCAAAAACATACAACAACAACAACAACAACAAAATAATTGAAATAGTGAGAGATTCCTTTAACAAACCAACTATCAATAAAAATCCCATAAAAGGAATCAGTGTACCATGCAGGCTGCCATCGAGCTATAGTTCGTGTGATTTTAGTGTAACTGTATTGAATTTACAATAAGTCGAATGTGATACTGCTTAAACCTCTAACCAAATTTTGCCTGATTTGGGGGTAGTATTAGCAGTGAATTGCCTGATGCCTATAGACTGCTAATTAAGGTGGGAATCAGTGCAGTCTATTGATCTAAGACACTCCGCCAAAACATCCTTCTCCTGTTGACAGCGTATCGATGATGCTGTCAGTCAGAAGGTGCTAGAGCTGAGAAACCAGAGGCGGCAGCAGCACTGCAGCAGGTGTGAGCAGAGTCACCCCAAAAACATCCCTGTTCATAATTCTTAGGGATGGCCCCACCTCTCTTGAGTGTCAGGAACTCTATATGCATTTGTTCTTGTATCTCTTCTGCAGTTTTTTTTTACTTTGAAATGTCAGGGCTAATATTTATAGCACATAAATTCATAAACCCCAACCCCTTCTTTGGGCTTCTTGAATTCCAAGGAAAATATTGACAATAAAAGCCTGCCTGAAAGTGCTTCTAAAAATAAGCTTCATAAAATTCTTATGCCATTGTTATCTGTCTCCCGAGACTACTTCTATTTGCCAAACAAGACACCTTCGTCCACCAGTGCGGCGTATAAAACTGAAGGTGATACTTCCAAAAGGGAAGCATAGCAACAAGGATTTCAGAACCTGAGACTTATGCGTGACTCCTACATTAACCTATGAAGTCCTATCTGTGAGGCCGGAGTCTAGCTTCTGCATCGAATATCAACCTATTGCATAAAACTAACAGACGCAGTGTATAAACAAACACTCCAAAGAGATCGAGTAGAGAAGCTGCATTGCTGTGGGCCAATAGACACTGGTCCTCCCTGGGGAAGAAATCTATTTCCTCAACCTGAAGATGTCAGGTTTGGCTGCTTGACTTGCGTGAATCACTGGAATACGGGCATTGAGAGGCACGTGTCGCTCCTTGGTGGAGGCTTTAGGAGCCACTACGGTGCCCACTGTTCTTTCTGCAGTGAGTGCAGAATTGCTTCAAGCAGAGGCTGCTGTAGCACGCTAGAACCTCATGGTGAAGCTAACAGAAACGGAAGCCACGCAAGAAATTCCATTTGCATAGGACACTGATGCCAAGAACATGTGTCACCAGAGCCTTGCCTCATGAAACCTATATGTCACTATAGGAGAATGATATCTTAGTCAATATCTCAAGTCCTGATTGATATCCCATTATGTCTATGACCTTAAGATGGCTCTCAACCTCACTGAACCTTCATTTGTAAAATAAAGATATAGTCTACCAGTTTTCTCACAAGGATCCAGTAAAGCACATTGTTAAAAGAACTCAGACTAAGACCTAGTTTTGTTAGAGCTCAAGCTGGAACCAGCTGTGATGGCACACATTGGTAATCTCAGCACTCAGGAGGGAGAAGCAGGAGAATAGTGAGTTCAAGGCCCTCCTGGGCCTTTTAGTGAGATCATGTCTCAAAACAAAGTAAAAAGAGGGATGGAGATATACGAAGGTGGCAGAGCATGCGTGAAGCTCAAGTCTTAGCCCCCTATATTTCCAACAATAAGGCAATTCGAGAAAGAAATAGGGCTCAAAAAGAGACAGCTCTGGGCTACTAAATCTGTCTGATAGCCAAAGGATTAGGATGCAAATGACCCAAAATGTTTTGTTTCCATTAGCATTAGGTTTGGAAGCCAGGGAGTAATTATTTAGCCCTCTTCTCCTAATACAGAAATCCAGAGCTTTAGAGCTACTTGAGGTGGTACCAATTTTCTTCTACAGAAGCACTGTATTCCTCAATTGCCATTGTTGTCTTCTGTACCTAGATTTCCCTTTTTACGTAGATACACTGATGCTATGACTGAATTTGATTTGGTGAGTTCACGGAACTCTCCTTTCTTCCTAAAATCCTTCCATTTCTCCTCTGAATCTTGGCATACAGAGAACGATCTTCCTGTTACATCAAGAGCAGACAGAGAGAGGTAACCTTGACTACGAACCGCTCGAATCACACAACCTGTAAGTTAACATATCTTCAGATACTCTCACAAATAATAAAAACTATTTTATTATAAAGATATTTGGGATTCTCCCTTATCTTTGCATTGAAAGCAGAGCACTGACTAGGAAATTTAGAGAGATACATGTTGCTCATCATTGATGATTGGAATTCCAACAAGACACAAGCATCTCCTTATCTCAACATTATATGGAAAAAGTCAAAGGGTGACAGAGGGCAGATACCTGAACCTGTAGCCTAAAGGCCCATGCAACTAACATTAATTCAACCGTGAAGGTGAAACTCTTATAGCTAAACCCCCTCACATTGGGTCCTCCAATTAAGTGTCTAACACATGCTTTGGAGTACAAATTCAAACCACAGAAAGATAAAGAAATGGGAATATAGTGATTATGATTTATTTTTGCACACTTTCCTCAAATGTTCTGCTAAGTTAAATCCTACCCAAGGTAACTGAAGTGGAGGCAAATGTTGCAGACAACACATTTTTATAAAGAAAAAATGTCTGAAAACAGAGGAGCAGTGTTTAGTTCAAGATTCGTGTCCACCGGAGATTTGAAAGAATACACTGTTCTCTGAATCTGACTTAAGACTGCTAAAAACACCTCCTATCTGTGAATGAAATGGAGCTTCCACTTGATCAAAGACACACAAGCATTGCACAATTGCACCATTTGTAAGAAGACAAGAGGAATACGTTTCTGAAAACTCAGAATCAATATAAACGGGCAGTGGGAAACAAGACAGCTCACACGCGGCAGGTTCCTAGTCTTGGATAAACTTCAGAACATTCTCACAACCCATTTTTCTAATCATCCCTTTGACACTATAAAGACTTTGGGGAAAGTGAAAACTCATGCTTCTGGTTTCTCTCAAACACACACAAAAAAATGATGCAAGCAAGTAGTATTTTCTTTTCTTTTTCTTCTTCTCCATTATGACCAGACTCAGTGGCTCATGCTAGTTCCCCATAGCCCAAGCATTGCATTTTTTCTGGAAGCAGAGAATCAGACAAATACTAAGAACTAAAACCACTCCAGGCAGAAGTTTAGAAAACTGTCTAAAAGACTGAACTGAGCTTAGAGGCCTAATTCTATAACCCCAACATGCAAAAGGCCGAGGCACATAGATTACCATAAATGTTGGGCCTTTGTGCACTACAGAAAAAGAACCTGCCTCAGAAACAACACAGGAGTAAAACAGCTAAGCATTAAAACTACTCTTCAACAATTTGATATGCACTATACTTTAACCTCGGGGTCTCGTATGTGCCTGTAACTCAATACTTCTTAACCTGTGGGTTGTGACCCCATGGGGGGTATCAAATGATCTTTCGCAGAGTTCACATAAGACCATTGGAAAACACAGATATTTACACTATGATTCATAACTGTAGTAGCAATGAAAATAGTTTTATGGTTAGGGGTCACCACAAAATGAGGGAGTATATTAAAAAGGTCACAGCATTCGGAAGGTTGAGAATCACTACTACTTTAGGAATATGGTAACCAAAAAAAAAAAAAAAAAAAAAAAAAAAAAAAAAAAAAAAAAAAAAAAAAAAAAAAACAACAACAAAAATACCATAGCTTGAACTCTACCTCCTTAGGAGAATTATAAGAGTCTTAGAGGGCCTTTCTCAAATCAGTAGTCAAAAAACTAATAGGAAATGCCAACTTAGTTGAAATTAGAATCATTTCATTTCTAGAGAAAATGACATTTGAGCTGTTCACTTAATTTGCTTTGTTTGTTTTCTTAAGACCATTACCTGGAGGAGGGTAATTGGTCCTTGAATAGGATGAGGCTCCTAAATCATAATTCACCATTAGTACTAACAAGCCTTTGAGGTCTGCCAAACTCAGAATCTAGCAACTGTATAAAAGATTGAAAATATGGATAATTTTCAAGCTTTTTGCCAAGAAGCTTTGCTTGGGAGGAAGGATTTGGGATATACGAAATAATGTACATAAGTAAAAATTGCCTAATATGGGCACTATTTTAAATATAAAACATAGGAAACATATTAAAAACTTAACTGTGAGCCAAGATGCATCCTTGAATTCTTATTATGTACACAATTTAGAAGTTCAGCTGCTTCTCTGTAAGCTATTTTCATAAATAACTGGTATATTCTTTTTCTACTTAAATCACCAAAGAATTCTAAACATTTAAAAATATCTTCAGACTATGCAATGGGATACAAAATGTTCAAACATTGTTTTCTTGGCCATCAGGTACACAAGACCACAAGAGCTAATTTGATAGAAGAAAACAAAATATAAGCCTTCTTTGAAAATGAATCACAGCATCAAATCATTCCAAATTTAAACTTGGGGTTCTTTCCCTCTCCCCCCCGCCCATACTTTTTGGGAGAAGAGATGAACTTGGTAGTTCCTTTATAATGAATTCTTGTTGTATATGGAATTTAGGTGTTTTTGTAAGACACACAGACGAGCTTAGCAGGTCCTTTACAACGGGCAAAACCCATAGCTGTTCAGTGACATCAGTTCTTCCTCCAGCAAACAGTCTTTCAGCCAAATGTACAAGAGGAAAACTGGGTCACTCAAACAGATCAAAAGTGCTGAGTAAATGCTCTCTGTACATCTCTGGGGGACATACCTCCAAGAACAGGATTTACAATCTAGATGTACTCATCAATACTCACAAAAGGAATTTCAAGAGGCAAGACTGATTTTCAAGTCAACGAGCTTCCACAAACATAAAATTTGCACATTTTCATATAATTTTAAAATGCAGCTTTCATTGACAGAGTACTTAGTGTGTTTTGTGTTGGGAAAGTCCTTCATTTTTTACCACGTGCTGAGGTGTAAAGTTTAAACAGGGCATGAAGATAACAACAGAAAAGAAAATGGTCCTTGCCCTAACCCATCACCCACTGGATTTTTTTTTTTTTAGTGAAAAATGCATATATAGTTTCTCACTCATCTAGTGTGTATCCAATTTAGGTGCAAATACTTTCCATATTCTCTGTTTGGTCTAAGAATAAGTATGATATGTAAAATACTTAGTGGCCCCTTCAATGGGTGCCGCTCAAGCATGTCAGGTACCAGAAGAAAGGAAAGGAGAGAGCATAGCCTCTGATCCTTGCTCACCCCTGTGAAATGCTCCAGTCCAGCCACTGACGCGCTACCCCTTCATGGCGAGGTCAATGCCTAGCACTCTCTGTCACACAGCCCGGTGAGACTACAGAAAAGAAAGGGATAGGAGTCGTGGCCCAGTGAGAGAGTTCTGAAGCACGAGCAGAGCGTTCCTAAGCACACCAATGCAGAATGCTTCCTTACAGGTGTTTTCATTCAATATTTGCAAAGTTCTTGGGGCCTAGGGGAAGCTCTGTCCATTTTGAAAGAAACTATTCAAGAGTTACCAAAAGATATGAACTAATCACTTCATGAGATATCCTTAATGAAATAGTTCTATGCTTGTTTTTCATTTTTTGAGAAAAAACTATTTAAAACATATGTACTCTATGTCATGTACCTTTGGGAGTATAGTACATATAACATCTGAATCAACCAGCCTATGAATAAAAATAAACTTTTATAGATGTCGAGAAGAATGTCACCGAGACACTTAGGGAGCTTTGTGTTTTGGACAGAAGAGTCAATGACATTCATGTGACATTTCCCTTAATGATATCCCAGAAGAATAACGCCAGCCTTGGAGACAGTAGAGCCTGAGATCTGCATTTCAGTCCTCATTCTGCCCCTAATTGACTCACCTAATATGAGGAAGCACACACATAGTCACATGTGCATACGCACACACACATTTTGGGGCACTTGACAATTTTAATATCTAGTGGCTTGGTTCACAAAGTAAGCATTCAAAGAAATAATATATTCCCTGTTATTTGTTAATATTTAGGGAATGTTTATATAAAAATATCAAGACATCTTAATCATTATTTGTTACAATATGGAAATTCATTGACTCTAAGTTCCTTAAAATGTTAGGAGATTTTCTACTTCTTTAAATTTATTGACCTAGGGGAAGAAATGAAGAAGAGACTTCAAGCAATGACTTAAGGATCCAAATAATATCCCCAGTGGAGTATGGTAACTTGAATATGAGTTAGGATCAACATAGTAGACCCACATGGGAAGACAAGGAAAAGAGAAAAGTCCCAGAGAATACTGATCAGGGCTGTAGGCAAGTGATCCCTAACATCTGTGATACCTTTAGGGTCTGAGATCAGATATCCATGTGTAAACTTGAGTAAGGAGAACATTATCATAGATAAAAAGAGATGGATTTTGCTTGCCTGACATAAAGTGCCAAGCACCTTGGCTTCAAACATAACATGAAGTGGCATCAGAATCAAGTCTGGAAGCAGAGTAGATACAGATAGATGGTTCAGCCATTGAAGATCACAACTAAAATTTGATTCACAACATGAACAATGACTTGAATAGAAATTCCTCCAAAGGAAGTATGAATATCCAATAGTTACTTGAAGAATAGTTTCAACTTTATTAATCCTTAAGAAAATGAAATATCAAGCTGGCTGTGGTAGCAAACACCCTTAATCCCAATTTTAGGGAGACAGATGCATGAGGAGTCCTGTGAGCTCAAGGCCAGTTTGCTCTATATAATTTCCAAGTCAGGTAGGAAAGAAAATATAAAGACAAAGCTGTAGGACACTTAATTACCCATGAGATAGCTATAGAAGAATAAGTATAAGATTGTCTAAAAAATTCTGAAAAAGAAGAGGAAGAGGTAGAGGATGAGGAGAACAAGGAGGAGAAAGAGGAGAAGGAGGAGGAAGAGAAAAAAACAATAAATGCTGAGATTTTGTACCCCTTTATGAGAATATGAAATCACATAGTTATTTTGAAAGAAATATGGAAATTCTTAGAGCCCATAAATTTGAAAGACAGCAAGCGAGGGTGTATGGGAGGATTCAGAGGGAGGAAAGGGAAGGCTGAAATGACGCAATTGTATTATAATCTCAAAAACTGAAAGTCCTTTTTAAAAAATAGAATTATATTATGCTTTGGCAATTGAATTTCTGTGTATATACCAATACATTCAGACCAGTATCTTATTTCTAGATGTCCATGTTCTTAGCAATGTTATTCATAATAGGTAAGAAGGAAGTCCAAAGTACCAGAGATAGATGAAGAAAAATGCCAAAATGGAAAATGTATACACCAGAATATTTTTCCCCAGTTAGAAGGCAGGAAATTCTACAATATGCAACTGCATGAATGGGTCTTGAGGATGTT
The DNA here is from genome assembly GCF_014885135.2 of Alexandromys fortis. Lineage (NCBI taxonomy): Eukaryota > Metazoa > Chordata > Mammalia > Rodentia > Cricetidae > Alexandromys > Alexandromys fortis. The sequence continues at coordinate 7,997,152 of NW_026067936.1, forward strand.
ACATTAAGTGAAGCAAAACTGATATAAAAGGATAAACAGTGCCTGGTTACAATAACATGAAGTAGTTAAAGAAGTCAAGCTATATGGTTGTGGTGGCAGACAAGTGACCCAGGGACTGAGGGGAGAGCAAATGGAGTTACCATTAGGAAGCAGAGTTTCAGCTTTTTAGATAAGAAAGAATTACAGAAACTGGTATCCTATCAATGTAGTTAACATCAATGACACGGACACTTAAAATTAAGATGGTAAATGTCATTTGTAGCTTAAAACATAAAGATGTTAAAAACAATACAAAAACCTGCTTCTTTTCACATAGTCTTCAAAACTGTTACATGTATAACAATACGTGAATCCAGGACATCAGCCTTCTCCACACCAGATGTTAGGAGGAGAATCTGGGAGAAAACAAGCAGAAAAGAATACTTCTAAATATGTCATGACCTGGAGAGATGGCTAGGGGGTTAAAATGCCTGCTGTGTAAGCAACGGGATCAGAGGGTGGATTCCCCTGAAACTCACATAAATGCAGAATAGATGCTGTGTCATGACCATAATTCCAGCCTTAGAAGATGGAGGGGGGATCCCAGAGCAAACTAGCTAGTGAAACCAGCTATATCCCTGAGCTCTGAGTTTGATTGAGAGCCCCTGCTTTAATGACTAAGGTGGAAGAGAGATCAGGATGATTCCCCAAATCAGCATCGGGTCTCCACATACACAAGCATACATGCTCATGTGCGTATGTGTAGCCCCACAATGCAACACTAAGCACATACATATACAAAATAATGGAATAAGAAATGAAAACATGAAGGAATAATTTGAAAAAGGAACTTGGATGGAGTGGACCACAGCTAGAGAAGCATGCTGTGTGGAAAAGTAGCATTAACATGCATTTTATTCCATTCAAATTAGCTAAGAAAAGCTGAAGATGCAAGAGGCAAATGGAGCAGAAGTCTTTGAGAAGCATGTATACATTTACTAAAACATATCGTATGATTTATTAATTATTAGGGAATATGAACAGTGAAAGCAATTACAACATTGCATGATGATCAAAACGTCACAGTTCTCATTGGACTGACTCTAAGAATTTCCACTGTATACCGTGAGCAAGACTCCACACCAAGACCTTTATCATGTGTCACCTAATTTAGTTCTTCCAATTTTAGTTACAAAATGCCCTCAGACTTCTCAATACTTCTGGTTTGCACCTGAGAAAGTGAAGGACAGAGAACTCTAGTGACTTCCCCAAGGTTAAGTAGCCAGGGAAGGAGCCCAGCTGCTGAGTCGCAATGTGACTCATGATGCCTATGGGAACCAAGGCCTGGCGTGCTGGACTCCCCTCAGCAAGTGGGAAAGGATGATGCTCTGCAAATGCATCACTGACATCATGCGCTAAGATTCTTGTAGGGAAAACAAGGTCATGGATGCAGAGAAAGGCAGAGACCGTGTGGACCCCAGGTAGATTCTGGCCACATGTCCACGCCCTAGCTATAGATTGCAGGTTTTTCCCTGTACAAAACTCACTGTGGCAAAGGAGATTACTTACTTAAAGCACTGTTCTAGCGATGAGATTTGAGTTTCAAAGTAAACTTTGCCTTCTGTCAGATTGAATGTTCGAGAAGGGACGATCTGTCTGGTACCATGCTTCATAGAAATTAAGGGTGAATCACAACACATGATTTGGTGATGTTCCTGTGAGATTTGAATGCAATCACGTGACTGAGTATAACTGAGGTACGTAAGGAAACGTCACGACACAGTCAACGTGAAAAGCAGAGGCAGCAGGCTTTGCATGAATCACATGTGCTTCTCATTAGATACTAAACTTCATATTAATGGCTTTTCATCATCAATATTAAATGAGTATAAGGAGAAAAATAAAAAAGATCAACGCTGTTCTAATTTAATATAATGCATTGACATTTATTCTCTTCCAAGAACTGGAACTGTTCATACTTGCTTCTATGCAAAGTATATGGTAATATTCTTAGTAATTTTCAAACCAATTTCAATAGTGGCAGCTGGAGAACCATTGGAAACAGTAGCTATGGGAGAGTTCTGTGGATAGTAGAACATTAGGAAGGCAGGAATGGAAATATTAGCTCAGATACCTCACACACTCTTCTTCTGTTTTCTCCAGAATGCAATGGTAGCTCCACACCAGGAGCCATCAAAGGTACACTCTAGGTTGAAAATAATTCACAGTTTTATTAATTCTCAATGATCGTTTCACAGTTGGGTGAAAAAATAGTCAGACAACCACCAGGTGCAATGTGGAGACAAATCTCAACCTTTAAATGTTTGTGTCTTGTTTGTGTTCCTTTCTTGCTCTCTGAATCCTGGAGGATCACTTGAAGCAGCTCAGGGCTTCAGAGATGGGCCTCCAGGACCAGAAACAGCAGAGAGGAAACAGCAACATAAAAAGTCATAAAATGAAAGAATCTGACGTTAGATAAAGAAGTGGCCATTAGGCTGTTCCTATAAGCATCTATTGGGATACCACTGATCCCAGCAAGCAGCAGCCCTGAATTACACAAGTGGTTCCCCAGTCTGGCTACACACAGTACAACAGGAGCCTTGGACGGGAGACCCAGAAACCTGTATTTTAAAATGCCTTCTAGATGGCCCTGTCATCCTGGCACACTGACATTTGAGAGCAACTCTCCTGCCTCATCGAGCTACATGTAATTTGGTTTCCTTTATGGATTCTAAGATTAAGCTCATTAAGCTTTTGCAATCTATGGTACTCCATATTTAAGCCACTAATCCTAGAGTCTGTCGAGGTTCAAAAATATCCTATAATCCACGACAGAGCCTGAAATTTCACAGCTGTTATATGTGGGGTGAATGTGATACTCCACACTCCCACACATTCTATTTCCATCTAGGAAGTCAGGGAGCAGTTTTAGATGGCAAAGTAGCAGAAGTGAACGGAGTTCAGAGCGATAGAGTTTTGGAATAGAGGCTATATGAGATATCAATAATAACTCATGGCTTGATGTACTAAATAAAATTTAGAATTAATACAACAAGAAAAACAAAAACTCGGGGGATCATGCAATGTTCCCACAATGTGAATAGCTGTTGAGTCCTAAGAGCATCCCTATCTTCCTTCTCTCTCTCTCTCTCTCTCTCTCTCTCTCTCTCTCTCTCTCTCTCTCTCCCTCTTCCTCCTTCCCTTCCTCCATCCTTCCCTCCCTCCCTTCCTCCCTTTCTCTCTCTCTCTTTCTTTGAGACAGGGTTTCTCTGTGTAGCTTTGGAGCCTGTCCTGGAACTCACTCTGTAGACCAGACCAGTCTCAAACTCACAGAGATCTGCCTGCCTCTGCCTCCCAAGTACTGAAATTAAAGTATGTGTGCCACCAACACCCAACCCACATCCCTATCTTTCTTTGGGCAAACTTGGAAAACAACAACTTGATGTTGTTTTAATTAAATACATAATTAACATTTTGGATCTTTTATAAAAATAAGTGTAACTAGAGAAATACTGAGATATTTAAAAACAGAAATTGAGATGTCAATCTCTGACTGTATCTAGTAAACTACAATAGTAACCAGTGGAGACAGAATTTACACACATATACACTGTTGGCCTTGTACCAAATATTAGAGAATTTTCAAAAATAATCTGTTTTTTAAGACATCAATGGCAGGATAAGGGAATTTTTGAAAATAAAATCCTTGAAAGATAAATGGAAAGGTGCTAACTTAATAAAGAAATAGAAAAAAACAAAGCCTAAACTTACACAGACAAAATCTATCAGTGAAGCCAATTTTCTCCTTCAAAAAAATGAATCCAGTTCAAGTTCTCCAAGAGCTAGCTCAGGTTAGTAGGCAAGCAACACGCAGTTCCAATAAGCAGTAACCAGCATCTTATGGAAGGACCATGGTGTGAACAGCTGGTAGAGTTGGCTGCCTTCTGCTCTGCCCTTGTTCATTCTCTGACTAGCAGACACACTGTTTGCCACCAGAATAAAGTTCTGAAACCCACTTTCTAAATACAGTTAACCATCTGCCACGAGAAGGCTCCTAGCCAGAGCGTGGAGCGTGGTTTCAAAAAGCACAAGGCTATTCATGCGATCTCCACAGAGACAAGATGGGAGAAATAAAAAAAAAAAAAAATGAGTGATCAGAATCCAGCATGCAAAAGGAAAAGAAAACCTCAGGCATCTTTAAAAGAGTGTTTCGTGCAACAAATAATTCCTATGTCTACATAACGGACACCACAAAGCACTTTCGGGACAGTTTCTGGGACAGAAGGGGTCAGATCAGCACCTTTGTCAGGTTCTCATGCTGGGGGTAGGGTTGGAAGAACAATCTGTATTGATGGCAATAGAAAGCACCGTGCAGTTTTACAACATAAAGGTGAAAACAGCACTAAAGGGTGATCACTAGATAACAGGCAGCTCTTTTCTGAAGGTATATTTATCATGAGACTCAAGCAAACTGTGAAAGCCTAGACTTCTAGAGAAACAGCTATTCATGAAAGAACACAGGAGTACATGCCCCCACCCTCCACCCCCAGCCAGGACATATTTGCCCAAACAATAAGGCCAGTATGACTGGAATATAGAAACAAAGGCTGAAATGAGATAAAGTATAGAACATAATTATAAAAGTAACAGGTACTGGACATTGTAAGCTCAAACAGTTCATGCCAAGAAGCTGAAGTTATTAGAAAAGAGATTTCCTTTTAGGGAGTGGCATGATGTATGTTTTTTATGCCAAATATATTTAAAAACATAGATCAAAAAATGAATCCAGGCATGGTGGCTCATACAAGTTAATCCAGGACTCAGGCCCAAAGGAATTGTGAAATTGAGAATTGTCTTGCTGCAGAGGGAGTTTTCAAACCTTTCTAGTCTACAGAATGTGATTTCCTCAACACATAACAAGGGGGCGGGTGGAGAAGAACAGAAGCAGAATGACAAGATGAACAGGAAATAATTGAGATTAGAGACACAGGAAGGAGCAGCGAAACACAGGCAGATTTAGAATCTGCCAGAGAGTAGAGACAGAGACAGAATTGTCTCAAGTGTTGGGTGCAGAATGTAGGCAAAAGGGAGGCACAGGTTGAGTCCAATGTTGTTATGAACAGGAGGATAAGTGGTCTTATCCTCTTGGTAGGCAACACTAGGGAAGAGAGAGCCCTGGCTCTGGCAGTTTAGCTTGCTGTTTTCTTTTCTTTTCTTTTTTTTTTTTTAATTTTTTAAACATTATTTATTTATTTATTCATTTATTTATTTATTTATTATGTATACAATATTCTGTCTGTATGCCTGAAGGCCAGAAGAGGGCGCCAGACCTTTTTACAGATGTAAAGCCACCATGTGGTTGCTGGGAATTGAACTCAGGACCGTTGGAAGAGCAGGCAATGCTCTTAACCACTGAGCCATCTCTCCAGCCTTGCTGTTTTCATATTAAACCTCTGAGATGAGGGGTTTGAGTCAACAAGTAAGCATTGAGCTGCAGTTAAAAGAAGTAGTAGATGGATTTATCTGACCCCAGAAAATTCTCAAGTATGTTAGAGTCAGAAGGGGAGCCATTAACATCCCTCAACTCGGAAGACCTGATTTTCATACACTTGGATTTACGTTTCCAGCTCTGCATACGTTGTCACATGCCCCTTCCTTGTTCTCCCTGCTTCCTTCCACCAGGAGCTAAGCAGCCCCTTCTGCCACATGTTTCTGTCAATATGATGCTCTTGTCTCACCTTATCCAAGGTAATAGAGCCAGTCAGCTGTGGACTGAAGCCAGGAACCAAAACAAATATTTCTTCTTTTGTTGTTTTCTTTCAATATTTTATGACAGTGACAGAAACTTGACTAACACAATCATATAGATGACATTTTATTTTCTACTGGAAGAAATTCATATTTTACATACTTATCTATATAAAAACAATCACAGAAGTGGAACTGCAAGATATAAGATTTACGTGTACCATCCCAAACTGTCAAAAGGAAGAACTAGCTTTTAAGAGAACTTAGTAGAAGTAGAAGAAAATTTAAAAATAGAAATAAAAAACATTTTTTTTAGGAAAGTTAGTGTCTCAATCAGAAAAACATGCATGGGGTAAAATGTAATAATAAAAATATAATTTCATAAAAATAAAATTGTATTTAGAATACATTATATATGCTACTTAGTGAAGACTTTGAGATGGAGGTCTACCTGAGTTTTCTCAGACAATAGCTCAAATGGATAAATTTTTGTGAGGCACAAAAAAAAAATCCATGACATAAAGAGACTGGAAAAAGTGTTTATCATTTTAAAAGAAGTTAAAAGCAAAATTTAGATTGGCTCCATTAAAGAGAATGCATGTTGAAATCATAGAAGACTAATGATGAAGTTGATGTTAATTTTTCAGTCTGAGGCACTGAAAGTACAGCAATACACTCATGTATCTCCTCCAAACCCAGTCACATGATTAAAAATAAAATATTTTTAAAAATATTTATAAGATTAGAAGCCAGGCAATGGTGACACACACCCTTAATCCAAGCACTTGGGAGGCAGAGACAGGTGGATCTCTGTGAGTTCAAAGCCAACCTGTTCTACAGAGCAAGTTCAAGGACAGGCTCCAAAGCTACAGAGAAACCTTGTCTCAAAAACCCAAAAATAATTAGTAATAATAATGACAACTATTATTATATTATACTATATTGTATACTTATATTATACTATAATAATAGTTGTCATTATTATTAAAACATTTGAAAAGAAGTCAACTATACAGTCCTTTCAAGAAATCAAAATTGATGTCTGTTGGGTTTGGGGTCCTCATTGTTGTCCTGGTATCACAACCACAAACAACTGTGTGAATACTAACATTTCAAAGGGTTACAAAGACAAGCACCAAGTGAGAAGCAAAGATAGAATTAAGAGAAGATGTAATGAAAATCTTTTTTCATCACATCCTGATTATTTGTCCTTCCCTTTTAATTTTGTTATATATTTTTTAAAGTGCTGCTCTGTCTTCTGTTGAGCTGTTTATAAAACACAATTCAGATTATCTGAGGTAACCAGTCAAACTCTCTCCCTTTCTAGAAAGTGAGAACATTAGCAAACTCTCTGAAATGGAACTTTTGGTTACCAGTTAAAATAATACATTTATTATAGCGCTACTCACAACAGCCAAGATGTGGCAACAGCCTCAGCGATCAGCATAAAATATGGCCAACAGAAACAAAGTACCTAAAACTGAATGTTCTTCATTAAGCAAAAACTCCTTCAATATGCAACAATATGGATAAACATGAAGAACACTGTGCTAAGTGAAATAGGCTATTCACATAAGACACCCACTGAGTGAGTCTGCTTCCATGAGATAGTATCAAGTATGCAAACTTATAGAATCAAAATATGGGTTGGGGGCTGCCGGAATTGAGGGAAGAAGGAAAGAGAGAATCTATAGGACTATAGTTTCAATTAAAACTAAAGAGTACGGACATTTTCTGTGCAACACTGTGTGTGTAGCTAACAATGCTGAACAGTGTACTTAAAAACCAGTTTCCAGCGCTAACCTCATGGAGAGAGTATGAATACAATGGCATAAGTTCATATCCACACTGCTGTATTGTTGCCTTAACATGAGAACGTTTGCTAAGTTTTTCTCTTTCTCCCTTCTTCCCAATTGTCTTCCTTTTCTCCCATAAATAGCTATTGAGTGCTTAACTATGATCAAGGAGTGAGATAGGGCAAAGATACAAATCAATACTGAACAAGACAGACTCTGCCTTCATTAAGCCTGCCTTCTCATGAAAGGTAAAGAGGAATAATAAATAAAATAACATTTTAAGTTAGGAAATACTATCACCGCCGCACCAAAAGCCTTCACATAAAAGTCACATTGAGTAGTAAGTCCGCAGCACACCAAAGCAGGACATCCCAGCTGAGCACTCTGCCGAGAGAATAGCACTTTAGCTTAGACGTCTGGGCCAGATTGGAGACCTCTGAGAGACAAGGACAGGCTATTCCAGTGACCACCCCCACAGGAAAGTGTCCCCTCGGGCTGGTACCGGCACTTGATCCTAAGAGATGGTGATAACAGATGAACTTGACACGTACTTCCCTTTTAACTGTAGTAGGTTTCCTTGGAGAGGCGACCCTGGGCTCTGTTCCACATCCTCGGCAGACAGAATTTCACAAAACCGCTGCCAACAACTGTGGTCAAATCTTCACAACTTACTAAATGTTTAAAATATCTCCTCTCACTGTACACTGAACTTAAAAGGCTGCTAAATTAATTACAGGAATTTTTATACATGCATTAATGCGTGGGATTGATCAGAAAGGAAGAATGCATAAATACAGCCTCCATTTGCCATTTAATTTGCTTCGCTGGAGTCAAATAGAGTTACTTATTCATGTGTCTGTTACAATCAAAACCAATGGGTCAATTATTGCACTTTATAATATGATTAATGGTCAATGTGCACTTTTATTAAAATGAAAGAGATTTGTTTTCCCTTGGAATTAATAATAAGAGGACATAAGACTGGGTGGCATTTTAAGTCAATACTATAAATACATCTAAATAAATTAAGGCATGTTACCAGAAGATAGGAAATCTATACACTATGAAGCAGAAATAATTGTCCTACATTTTTTCATTTAATATTATAACGGAATAAAGTCCATATTGATGAGAACATGCAAGAATTCTGGAACATTAATATATTTGCAGCATAATTATTTTAAAATGACACTAGAGGTAAGATTATTAGCTTGTAAATGGATGTTATATGCCTATAATTTATTTGGCTTAGTAGCAGGTTTTGTTTATAATCCAATTATTGAAAACTCTCCCAATCACTGGGATTTGCAGTAGAATGTATACCTACAATTAAGCCATGAGTACATTTAAAGCCACTTAACCACGACAATTTTCCAGCTGACAGCACATGTTCCTCCTCCAGACCACACGACTTTCCCTCTTCGCCTTCGTAACCAAAATTTAACCATTTACTGCCTGTAAATTGCTTAAAGTTTTAAATGTTATTATTCCTTTTAATTTTTTTTTTTTTTTTTTTTTTTTTTTTTTTTTTTTGAGGCAGGAACTCATATATCCCAGGCTGGCCTCAGACTCGCTGTTAACTGAGAATGACATCGAGCTAGTTATTCCCCTGCTTTTCCGTTCTGATCATTAGAATCAGGGGTGTGAACTGTGCTTTCTGCCTTTTTATGTGTTGCCGGAGACTGACTCCAGGGCTGTCTCTGTGCTAATCAGGCACTCGCCCAACTGCAGTAAATTCCCAGACCATCAGTAGGTATTTGTTTTTATTAAGTGTGGTTAGCTGTCTTCTAGAAAGACAAAGCTGGCAGTGATGAAGAGGTACCAGCATGCATCAGTGTCCTACTGAAAAGATTATACAGGATTCCTCCACAATAATGAAGCAATAAAACCCTCCACTGTTATAAACTCAGTCTTCTAATTTTTCTGTCCTTAAATGACTACATACTACCTATCATATAAACATTCATTATATATTATATACTATGTAAATAGTCTAATACATAAAAGAAACATTTGATTCAATGTTATATATGTTAGTCAGATCTTATTTTTAATAGAAATAAACCGAGATGAAGTCATCTTAAATCTTATTGATTTAGAAAAATAAGAATAGACTAATGATTTTTCTCACAAAACTCTTCTAATGAAATGATTTTATATATAAAAAAAAAGACAGGAGAAAATTAAGTCAACTCAACCCTTGCTGGAAATCTCATTGATTTTATGTCTAAAATCTCGATTTTATGAATTTTTCTAAAAGTAATTAATTAAAAAAACTAAAGGTTGTCCTTTTCTGGGACTAGATATCGTTCAGCAGTTAAGTGACTCCTTGATCTTCCAGAGGACCTTGGTTTGGTTACCAGCCCCCCTGCAATATCTTGAGACTGTTTGCATCTCCAGCAGACAGGAGGCCCTCTTCCAGCCTCCAAGGGCTGCAGGCATGTGAGTGGTACATGTATATACATGCAGGCAAACACTCAGATAAAATAACTTAAAACTATCCTTTTCAGTGTATCCATCAGAAAGCATGGAAAGGAGAAGATGTGTTTTCTGGTCCTAGACCAGCCCCTTGGATACCCTGTCATGGATTGACTTTCTGGCTAAAGTGGGTAAGCTACAGGTCCTAGTGTTTTGTCTCACCCTAGTCAAGTTGTTGCTACAGCCTCATTCTGTAGCTATAATTAATGCCCGTGATCTATTAGTCTTATATAAAGGCTGCTACTCTTAATAATGACTGGGCTTCATCTGATCAGTTGGAAGTGGAAAAGCATACAGTGCAGAAATGAAGGGTTCTATGAATAGGAATGAACTACTTCTAGATAGTTTCTTCATCTTCAAATTCAGTCAGCGTTTCTTCTGCAACACACCCTCAGAGTTCGGGCTTGCCTGTTCCAAGAACTGTGTGAGCCAACTATTTAAAATAATTCTGTTTTATGTGAATATATGTAATAGGTTCTCCGGGCCTGTGGCCTCATTTTTCCCATAAGAAAAGTTTGTAGTCATAGGAAGTATTCCTCAGAACACTCAATACAAGAAATTATCTTGTGATAGGTAGGATATGATAGGAGACAAGCCCATCTTGTTGGCATGGCTGAAAGTAATAACTATAAAGGTAATAAACTAAAAGTCATGTCAGAAGCCATGGTATCAAAAATTCCACTGGGCATATGGAATACTGGGAAATACCTTGATTATTATCCACACTCTGCAAATAGTCCAATTTACTAATCTAAATCCCATGAATTCACTCAACAATGATCACAGCATTGTAAACTCTGTGTACCTCCTCTACTATTGTATTACTAGGAACAAGACTTCAAAATATCAACCCACTTAGTTGTGGTATATCTCATTGTTGAGTGTGTGCTCGGTATGCATGAGGCCCTGTGTTCACTTCCAAACATGTATGTAACAAACACAACTTAAGGAATGTGCAAACTGAGGAAAGATTTAGTGTCATAAGTAAATAAAGTAATATAATGTATAGATGGAGAGTGACATAGTTACTGTTCAATTGCTGTGAAGAGACGCCATGACCAAGTCTTATAAAAGGAAGTATTTAATTGGAGGCTTGCTTATAAAATTTTAGAGCATTGGTCCAAGATCATCATGGTGAGAAACAGACAGGCATGGCATTGGAGCAGGAGTTGGGAGCTTTACATCCTGATTCACAGGCATCAGGTAAGTAAAACACACTGGGCCTTCCGCGGGAACCTCCAAAACAGTATCACTAACTGGGGACCAAGCATTCAAACATATGAACCTGTGGAGGCCATTCTCGTTCAATTTACTACAGATGGTAAGGACAGCATTAGGCAAGGTGTTTGCAGTATCTCTACAGAAGGGTCATCAAGATTGAAAGAGGCAAATGCCTAAGAGAAGAGAGAGAACTTCAGGAAGAAGGAACAGCAAGCATCAGGAATCTGAGATAGGAACATGCCTTCATTTCAGGAGGGATTGTTATAGCCTATAGTACAAAGGTCAGAGACAGAAGAGGAGGATACAGATGGAGTAAATACACTCAAAAAGCATGGAAATTAATTATAAGGGCAATGAAAGTACTGTTATTTTTTAAAAATTCAGAATATATTTATCTATCTCTCTGTTTCCATGCACGTGCATGCACACATATGCCACAACATATATGGGGACGTCAGAGGACCACTTTCAGGAGTCAGTTCTCTTCTTCCATCATCTGAGTCTCAGGTAATAAACTCAAGTTATCAGGCTTGATGGAAAACTCCTTCATCTGCTGAACTATCTTACCAGTCTAGAATTATTCTTAGGGCTTTGATGGAAGATGAAAATAATCAAATTAATACTGCCAAAATGTTCATTTTTGACCCTTGTCCCTGAAGCAGTGAGCAATGGGAAATTGCAGAAGCAGGGAGACCAGTTAGGAGATTACTGTTTTGTTAAAAGCATAAGCAATGGAGACAAAGAGAAGTCACTAAAGGATTTATGTATACACCGCTAGCATATTTCCCAAATCAAAAGCACCATCTATGTCTGTATGAGTTAGGCAAACTTACAGAGAAGCTGAGTAGAACACTAGACAGAACACATGGATTCTGACCGAAGGATGTAGCACAGATGAAGGGCATGTTAGCATGCTTAAGAGCCTGGGTTTGAGGCCTCGGTGCTTTAGCGACAATGAAAATGGAAGGAAATGGAGGAAGAAAAAAGAAATGCAGACAAAGGGAAAGGAGAACTTGACCCAGTCTGACAAGTGTGAGGCATTAGAAATAATTCCTACCCTGTCCCTCAGTTTCCTCAACGATGGAAAACAAAGGTTGCCTACAATGAATTCTATGGTCTTGTCCAGCTATGCCACTTGAAGAATCTATGTAGTGCTTATAAGTGACCATAAAATTTAAAAATATTAAAAAATAATTCTGAAGGAAAGTGATTCCATCTATTCCAGTCCTCTTAGCTCATTTCTTTCATAAGAGATTAAACAAAAATTCAATACAAGGAAAACCCAGTACATAACCCAGTACATTATCTATCATTCTTGATTATCAGTCATAACATTAATTAACACACAAGTTGATATGTAAGTGATATGCGATCAAAATAAGACAGTTAAGCTGAGGGAATTCTGGACAATAGTTTCCTTAAAAAGCAATACAGTCATAGGTGATGTCTCAGAGCTACTATTGCTATGATGAAACACCATGACCAAAACAATTTGGGTAAAACGGGGTTTATTTGGCTTATTCTTCCACACCATTGTTCACCAATGATGGAAGTCAGTATAGGAACTCAAACAGGGCAGGAACCCAGAGGCAGGAACTGATACAGAGACCAGGGAGAGGTGCTACTTACTGGCTTGCTCTCCATGGCTTGCTCAGCCAGCTTTCTTTTAGAACTCAGGACCACCAGACCAGGGATGGCACTACCTACAATGACCTGGGCCCTTCTCCATCAATCACTAATTAAGAAAATGCCCTACAGACTTACCTGTAGTCTGGTCTCATGGAGGCATTTTCTCAATTGAGATCCCAGTTTTCAAACGACTCTAGTCTGTGTCAAGTTGACATGATGCTAGCCAGCACAAGTGACTTCTCACAATTGATGCTAACACACAATAAAACTAGAAACATCATCTTCTTCCCTCGATTCAAATAGCTGAATATGAAGGTGGCACATCTGTAGAGCTCACGTTTCCTAGGATTTCCCCCAAGCAGCACCACTCCATATTAATGCCAAGAATTGGGAGGGAGTCCCAGGAGAGTTAGTTTCATTCAGTTAAATGATATTTTCTGATAGATAGAGGTCACTTGTATCTCCGTGGGTCCAAATGTATGTGACACAAGTGTGGGCACTTACGGGATGAAGTATTAGAGACAAAGTGTTTTAAAATGTATGAAAAATGACGTTTTTCAGGAAAATGTAATCGGTAGCATCAAATACACGAGCATGGAAATATTTCCTACTCAAAATCAATGTTCTAAGCAGTTTTGTTTTTTAGGGAACTGTACGATGGATGTCTCAACTGATGGCTCTGAATTTCTTAAATTAATAAATAAATTTAATTTCCCAAACATGTTTAGAAGGGACTGCTCCATGAAGTAGGAAGTGTTGGTTGATGGAATATTTTCTCCAATACAAAGCAATTTCATTCTTTGAATAAAAATAGGCCAGCTAGTCTGGCTTGTATAGTTAACATCTGGATCAAGGAGAGACACTTGACCCCTTGACTTCCAAAGGCACACACATGACCACACATACAAAGAAAGATTTTAATGCATTGAAAGTTACTGCTGTCGTGTCTGTGACTTTAGATTTCTGAGATTCAGAAATGTAATTGCTGTCATTATCACCTGGCAAGAGTAGAAGTGATAATGGCTTCAGTCTTGCCTCTTGCAGCACATTTGACCTCAGTCCAATTTGTTGTTCTTTAATTGCATTAAGGTTATTTACCCTTACCCTACCAAATGAATAATACAAAGAACCATATTTTACATTTTAAGGAGTTATATTTGTGTGTGAGGCTACATAGGTGCACTGTGTGTGCATAATCCTTCAGAGGCAGAAAGGGCAGTAGGTAATCTGAAGCTACAGTTACAGCTGCAGTAAATCACAATTATGGTCCTGGGAATCAAACCTGGGACAACAGAAAAGGCAGGCAACACTCTTAACTGCTAAGCCATCTTTCCAGCCACCCTCATCTTGTTTTTTTTTTTTTTACATGAAAACTCCATGCAGTTGAATGAATTTAGCTTTATCTTTAAAAACTAAATAAGAGAGCAGAAAGGTGGCTAAAAGCAGGGACTTTAAAAGTCACAAAACCTGTATCTACGTCTTCGATTTTAACTAATAAATCTAATGGTCATTACAAAATTATTAAACTCCCCAAACACACAAACTTTCCCAGATGGAAGAAAGAAATGCACTGGACTGAACTTTGAGAAATTCTGTCATGTCACTTATATGTAACACTTATTTTCCACATATTATATATTATAAAATAATGACCAGCAAAAAATAGCCCAATAGCATTGGTTCCCAAGCAAATGATGATAAGAAATAAAGGAATTCTTTAATCTCTGAGCAATAGCCACATCTCTGTTGGTTACTAAGTTTTCATCCAATAAAGTCAAAGGCAAAACATTTAAGTCACAGATCTACTTTGGAGCAACAGAAGATGGTGACAGGTTATATCAGCACTGTGTGATATAGGTAGAATCAGAAAAGGAAGTTTTCAGTGAAGATTTAGCATTGAGACATGAATAGGAAAGGAAGGTCTTCCTTCAGCCACCTGAAGTGAGCCAGGCACTCTCATAATCAATGGTGTCTTCTAACAGTGCCTGTCACTGTCATAATGAATGAGAAAGAAAACAAACACAGGACTAGCCCTAAAATCTGTCCACGACCAAAGGCTGAATAAACACCTACAGGAAAGAAGCCTATCCTTCCACAGTCTCAGCTCTCACGTTTCAGTTCCTTTTAATGATGACAATAAAAATAGCTGAGTCTCACAGCTTCACAAAGCAATGGATGTTTAAGCCAGTCGTGCCTGATTTTAGATATGTCTACACATCAAAAAAACAAGTATACCCTAAAAGTATGTGTAGTTCACTATTGTAAAACTTGGTGGTTGACTCAATTCCTGGTAGGAGTCCTGCATTCTATATGCACATTTTTCCAAAACCAGGTTGGAGACTGAAAGGTTTATCCACACTCATTCTTTGTGTCCACGAGTCTTGAGAAGACTAAAGATATGAAGGAAGTGTAAATAATTGAATGGAAAAATAAAAATTAAAAAAAAGAAATCTCAAAACCCACAAAAAAAGACTAAAGATATATTGATTCTCTATTCCTAGAAGGAATTCATTACTGTTTGATAAGCTAGGGGTCCCTCATTGTAAGCATATCCATATTGATAGAAAACAAAATGTCTCCAGGGAAGTCAGAACTAATCTGTCTAGTGCAGTTCTTTTAACAAGTAAAACGTTATTAAGTTATAGTGATTTTCTTGGGTATGTGTTTCTGTCTGAGGGAAAATTTTCTTTCATTTTTTATTGGGGGGTAAAAAGGTAATAGTTATATGAACACATGATAGATATCTGGCACAACCACAGAAGAAGATAGGTTAATAACATATGCATATAGAATGCTGAATTGGAAGCTCATGGTTCTTTTCTTTCTAAGCTTTGATCCATTTGACATGGTCCTGTATCTAATATATGGAGTGTAATTTTTCTTATACTTAATTCCCCCCCAAACAATGACACCTACTTATAGCACAACAAAACTTCTTCACAACAATAAGTTTGCTCACTGAGTGATTAAAAAGTAAGTTTAGTAATAGCATGAGCTAATACTGAATCAGAGATTTTTAAATACTGGAAGTTTAAAATTTTGAATTTTAAACTACCAGTTAAACTACTTGAATTTTGATTACCCAAAACATAGAAAATCATGTCTAAATACTTGATGAATAAATGAATGGGTGAATGAATAAAAAACTGGATGCCAATATAACTGAGACTATAGCAAGAACAAGGATCAAACACATACAGGTGACAGATTTATTCTTGTCAGAAATAGCCAAGATCAATTTTTAAATATTTGAAAGGTCTTAATATAGGTACAGAACCTTGTGTACATTTCTTTGTCCACATTGGCATGTCAGCTGGTATTGCCATTATACCTGTCATGTTCAGGTAACCATACTGCTGGGAGTCCATGGGTGTATTTTCTCCTGTCATGTCTAGGGCATGCCATCAAGCAGAAGCATCCTGCTCCTTTGATTCCCAAGCCTTTCATGATATTCCATAAGCCTTAGGGGTAAGAGTTGTATCATTGAGGTTGAGGACTCCACATATACGTATTCTATAGGTTTTGTCCAGTTGTAGGATCTATCTGTATTTGTCTTTCTCTGTATCAACAAAACATTTCAAGATCCTAACCCCAGATGAAGAGCTATGGATGGTTGATGACAAGTGACAGAGATAAAATCAGTTTACTTTCCAGATAAATTCCTATATAGGTAGTCCAATTCTAAGTAGTCAGGCTTGGACACATATACATGCAAGCAACACAAAATGGATTAAACAGATGATATAGACATAGGTATATATAATATTTGTGTTCTTATGCAGCAATAAAGAAAAGGCTATCAATTTTAGAGGGAGACACAGAAGTCTGGAGGTAGAGGGAAATACATGAGTGCTCGTATATGAAGTTCTCAAACTATTTTGAATAACAAATATTTTTGGGAAGCATTTTTGCCTAGCATATAAAAATGCCATCTATGGCTCATAATACTTGGAACATGATAATTATTGAGGTTTCTGGTTTACAATGATTCCTTCAAGATAAAACACCCCCTAAGACCATATTAACATTAGTTATTTTTATGTTTTGAATTTGGAAATCCCCTCAACAGATTTTATAGTATATAAAATTTTCATTAAATAAATTATGAAAAAAATGAATAACAGAAAGCTTAATAACATTCCAAAAATTTGTTTGGCTAGTTTAGAAGGCACAATGAGGAATGCTTCAGTACCTCGGATAGCTCCGGGGAGGCATGGGAGCCAAAGCATCAAATCTATTTAACTATTTCCTCCTTCCAGTAATAATCCTCTTGCTAAAAAGAACTGTCATTGTTGTGAATGATTCATTCCTCTTAATGTAAGAGAGAATCCCTTGTCTCACCACCCCCAACCCCCCACACACAACATACACACATAAATAACTGACCCACTTGTCAAAAGGGAAAGCACCCCCTCTTGATTGGGAAACAAAGTAATGACTCTAGGAAGTTGATCCAGGGAGACATATCTCATGAATTGTGACAGCTCATTCTGAGGACAGTCTCCTTCCCATTCTGGAGTAAGGGATTTAACTGCAGGACCTGATAAAGAAGTCATCTAAAAGCTGAACTTAATAAAATATGCCACAAAAAAAACCCCATAATTCAATGACGCAGATTCAAATCAACAACCCTTCCAAACATGGCTACACTGAATCACGCTGCCTTTTCATGAGGTTTTTGTATCCATGAAATAATCAATGAGAGCTACCTATGAAATAATCATCATGACTAAAAGTAAAAATATATGACATGCTATGTCTCAAAGTCTACATAAGTAAAACACTCTCAAGTGTATGCAGGTCATCTCACCCACCCCTGTTTTCTTTGCTCCTCTGCTGAGTGTGTTTCTGTTTTGTGACTGCCACTCTTAGGTAGGATATTTGCTCGCATAGTTCTATCACATTAAGTTACAAATTCCTTAAGAGCTCATGTTGTGGTCAACTCTTTATCATCCTTAATGGCAAACCATATCCTAGACAGAGTAAGTACCAACAGCATTGCTGGACACAGTGGAGCTGAAATAACTCAACTGTGGTTTTAGGAAATGTCTGTTCTGAGCAGCATGATTGGGAACTATCCCAGTACATAATCTTATTACTGGAGAGAGAAAGGAGGAAGGGTTGCTGTTTCTGACAGCAAACATAACTCAGAGATTTGGGGCATCTGGAAACACTTACCCCATAAAGAACCCTACAAAAGAAACTAATACAAACCATGCCTTCTGATGAGAAGTTGCTGAGGATTCAATTTATGCTCTCTTCTCTAGAGCTGCATTTTAAAATCTACAGACTACATTATGAGAGCCCGGAAGAAAATCTACAGACACAAGGCATCTTGGGTAGCAGGTAAAGTTAACAGAGGAGGATTCCAAGAAGAAAAAGAAGGACGGAATGAAGAAAAGAGGAGGAAGGGAGGGAAAGAGGGATGGAGAAAAGAGGGAAGGAGGAAGAGAAGAGGGTTAGGTTTAAAAAGTAAGCATTGTTAAAATGTGGTTTGGGAGCAATGAAATCTTTCAATTGAAAATTATAAGGTCAGTAAATAGCAGACACGAATCAACATCTCACAATAGAAAAACAACCTTATTCTTGTTTGCTCACAGGATTAAGAGCAAAGGAAAAGTGTGAATATGTTTTTGTTTGTCGAGGAGGATTTCCTCGGTAACCGCTTCAATGCAGCGCTTTGCAAGAGTTCCCGTACATTTGCTGAAATAGATTTTCAACTTAAATAACCCCAATAATTACTAAAATTCCCCAGCTTTCAGTGTGTACCTAGTTTCACCAACATCAGATTGACAGTCTATTTTTATGCTTATACAAATTTTTCTCTTGGATGCCATTGTCTGGAGAGTCAAGACAGTTATTAAGAATGTGGAGCACTCTCTTTAGAAACCTGTCAGTGAGTGAGCTCTCTTCTCAGTTCAGCAAGTTTTCCATCTCGCCGGGAATCAATTCCATGCAATGATTCCATCCAGCATTTACAGAACCATCGTACAAAGCCTTCAATCTTACATGGAGTGCAGTGCGGATCCAAATTTCCATAAAAGTAACTCTGCTGGTGAATCCTCCTCATTTTCCCCTCCATCTGTAATGAGCAGTTTCATTTTTCTTGCCTGCCCCCAAGAACACCTAATCCTCACATTTTAACAAACAGAATTTGAGCGCATTTGTTGCCAAGTGCTTTGGCATAACAGAGCTCCGACATTCCCCCGACAGCTGTGAAGGTCCCATGTGAATGCTAGTTGCTATTACTTGTTCATACTAGATTTTTTTTTTCCTGATCCGGATATGATTAGTTACAGGCGGCATACTAAATATTTAAATTTAATTTAGTTAGGCTATCATCCTGCTCTCAGAGGCCTGTAAATTAAAGGAGTGTGAGAATTACAAGCCTCATTTGGGCTTAAGAACACCAACCCAAAGGTATTCTTCTTGACAGGTCATCTCTGGTTTGCAGAGAATCGGGAATCCAGGTGAGGGGGACACAATGTCTAAGTTGCACACAGGGCTGAAATTGCAACTGTCTCAGGGCGAACATCTGGCAAGCCCCCTACTCCCCACAGCTGAGAACAACACAGACAAAGCTGGGAGAACAGAATCTTCAAAGCTCAGACATAAGCCCAAGGATGACAGAAGTTCGCTCCTGCCAATTACAGGCTTACAGTGAGCAAGGAACAGGCCTAGAGCTGTAGCTCAGAGGCAGAGCACTTGCCTAGAACTGCGAGGCCTTGACTCCTATCTTCAGCACCAGAAATAAAAAGACATATCCCACATTTCTCACATAGACATTATCTTGCAAAATCACAAAATAAGTATTTTAATAACCTATAAATCAAACTGTGGTTTTAAAAATCCAAGTGGCCATTATAAGAACAAACTTTTATAACTATTAAATAACTGCTAATAGTGTTGTATGACATAAGATAAACAGTAATATAAAAATAAAATTTAAATAAAAATATAAATTAAATAAAATGGAGACATTCAGGATCATTTTTTTTTCTTCAGCTGAGTACTATCTAAGAAATCACCAACCCTCTTGCATCCTTGCGTCCTCCTTTTTCATCTGTAAAACAAATATAGACTAAAATAATTAAACTTACTTCGAGGAATAAATAGGCATTTCATTAAGTCTGTACTCAAATCTGTCTTGTATTTAAACCACCATAAAAAAGAGAAAATACTTTCTATATTTAATGCATGTGTTGCAGGTTTTAGAATTTACACTCTAGTTAGTCATAAAATTAATTGACTTTTGTTTTTTTTTTGTTCCAAAACAAGAACAGATGAGCAGGATGAGCACAAAGAACCAAAAAAAAAAAAAAAAGTCAACAGAGACCATGTGGTCAGTCCTAGCTCTGTTTCTTCTAAGCATTGCAGAGCTAGGAGTGGAGGGTAAGAGCCAACCTGGCGGCTGCTGGCATGAACCATGCCAAGAAACTCCATCCCAACTCCTTTGAGCAGACCATGTCAGCAGAGGGAGAAGGCTTTTCCTCAGCATCCTACACTGCAAAAGCTAGATCAGAGTGTGAAACAGCCTGCCAGGAATTGGATTTAATTTCTTGGAACCACATAGCGAACTCTGTCTTCCGCACCTGAATTCCACAGCTCTACAGTGCAGTTAAGAGTCTGGAGTCAGCCTGTCCTCGGCACTGTGGCAATGCCCTGGCAGCCATGGGATCTAAATGAGAACAGCCATGGGATGCTATTCGAGCAGACTAAAATATTTAGCAACACACAAAACAATAAATAAATAAAAACAGCTCAAGAAAACCTGATAAAGATCCAAATACCGTGAATGACATATTTCCTAATGATCACATCTAAGTTTGGCTCAACTCGGGCGTATGACTTCTCTTAGAATAGAATATCTTAGACAGCATTAGGTAATAGTGTGAGTGATAGAAGTTGCAAGGAAAGCGGAATAAATGCTGAAAGTTTATCCTCAAGGAGCATGTGTAAAGAATATCCTTGAGAAGACATGGCAACTATTGTCTGCTGTCTCCCTATGCTGCTCACACGACAGGAAGCCCTGATCAGTAACAGCCCTCAGGGTCCACAGTCTCACCTTCTTTTTCTCCTGGTAGACAATGCTTGCTAGAATCTCTGCCCAATAGTGCTTACATAAGCCAAGAAATCCATCGCGGTACACATCCTTCACAGATGAGGAAGCAGATGGTCAGAGGGGTTAAATGATTGGTATAAAATCACCTAGGCATATCTGCCTGCCTGTTTTGTGTTTATCAAGCCCATGATTATTACAAATAGGTTTTTTTTATAAGGTCTACAGAACTGGAAGCTGGAATCCAAACCCACGGAGAAGCTGGTTCTTATCCTCTGTCACGATTAGTCTCATCATCCTGCCTTGTTGTCATTGTTTTCAACACCGAAACACACCCAGAGCTCTGACCTTCCTCTTCTTACAGTCCCCTGCTCTTTCAACACACTCACTCTACCATCCTCTTCTGTTTCCTCTCATTTTGAACCCCTGAAACATTTACTATGGGGAGCATACTTCCTTTGCCACATCATAGGAAGGATGACCTCACTTAAAAAATTAAAAAAAATAAATAAATAAAAAGCTCTGTAGGAGCCAAAAAGTACCTACTTCATGTTGCACAAACTTCTGGAGAGACATAAACAAACACTCGCCCAGAGGAGACAATAATGATAGATCAAAGTAACAATTTCATGAAAGTCTAGCTCCTTGAACTAAGAGCGTATTGCGCTTACTGACAGGAGTGTGATGAGGACTTACATGCATGTGTGTGATCCTGGGCAGTGCCACTGCCAAAAAGTCTTAACCTGATGTGGATGATGGCTTCTCTATGGCTACATAGAGGCAGTATTCTCCTTTAGCTAACCTTCTCACTTTATGTAATCTAGTACTTCCTGTGACTCAAGCAGTTGAGAACAGACGACGTACAGCTGACAGGAAGGCCAGGGAAGGAGTGGCTGAAATCTCAGGTGAGAGGTGAATGGCTCTCTCCAGCCCCCCTGTGAGGGCATGCCAACAGGCCAGATCATGCAGGTCTTTTGCAGGTAGTCAGAGGTGCTCTGATCAATGCTGTAATGGCAGTTGTGCACAAAGGACACCATCATACAACAGCCACATGTAAAATTATTGCTGTTTGCCTACTAGTGATTGTACATGCACTCTAGCATAGCAAGTACTTAATGTTCTAAAATCGACATAACATACCATAAAATGTTAACGATATGTCTCTGTAGACCTTTGCTGTTTAATCTTGAGTTCATCTTTTAAGTAGTCGATCTTAATTTTGTAATAGAGAAAGCTAGAAGCATTTCATGCTGTATATGAAATACAACAAAGATAAATTCACTGATCATATTTTTACAAGATTATAATCCATAGTGATTAAAGCGATGGAAACAAGAGGACTTTAAGTCCTCTGGCATATCGAGTAAACACATGTAGGTGGAGAGTTAACAGAAGTCTTGAACCCTCAATTTTTACACTAATGTTCCAAACTCACAACGTTACAAACTTACACAACTTTCATTTCTTCCTTTTGCCCCAACTATAGAGTGAATTTCAACTTGCTTCTTCAACCACATTCCTAGCTTCCATTTCGTGGATGAGTATTGCCATGGGATATCTCTAGGTCTCTAATATACTACCTCCCCTCCACCCCCATGTTCAGCAAGCGCAGTGGCTCTTCTGGGTTATGATGTAATTTGAAACAGGCAATAAATACTGATGGTCATCCAGGAAACACTGCCAAAGTGGAAGGCAGTACCTTCCTAGGTGTTACTAACTCAGAACATTCCCCAGCCTGTATCAATGAAATAACCTGATCTCCACCTTCCATCTTTACCTCACTCAGCAAATTCAGTAATGTCCTCATTACTGCTTTTCTCAAAAGTAACCGATGAAGCATTAGGGGGAAAAAAATTCCCAAGACTCCGCAGAAAACTTGATTACTGAACATAAAAGAACCCGAAAGAGGTTCACATTGCCTAGCCTTTTCCTTTTGGTTGAAGTTCCAGACAGTCAGAAAGGAGGAAAGCAACGATGAGAAATAGATACTCTACTCACAAGATGCTATACACACTGGAGGATTAGGGGAAGGAAGTCAATCAATCCTTAGTGTGACTGGGGTTGATGGGTACTTATTCTACATCACAGAATGCAACATTGTTTTAAAATTCACATTAGAAGTTTTTTTAATTGCTATGTATTTATTGGCCAGATCTGAAATCATCAACCTTTCTCTGACTTTTCACTGGTAACAGTGTCCTCTTCCTCTTCTCATCGATAAAATGGCATAAAAATACATTCATTCATTTATTTTGAAAGTTTTCAATGTAGCTTTACTAGCACTCTTTTCGCCCATTCCTTGGCAGAATTGAAGGGTATATGTCACTTCGTGGTTTGAACAAATCATTATAAGGTAAGTCTTCAGCATGACATAATACCGGGTGGATCCTTAGGATGATGTCCTAAGATGTGGCACAATGCTAGGAGCCCTCAGAGAAGACATCTTCCCACTCAAAGGTCCTAAAGGATGCTCTTCTCCTTTCGCACGCCTCTTAGAGACATCCTTTGTGGATAACAATGGCTGGGGATTTGAGAAGGCAGTAAGTTCATTCAAACCTGCATTATTTTATCATCATCATTATCATCACTACAAAGGCAACACAGTAATAACCAATATAGTAAAAGTTCTTCTTTTTCTGACTTCAAGGTAACACCCGATAAGTTTCAAACTGGGCACTTTTTGATGGTAATTCAGAAATAATTTCCAAGGGCATTTACTTACTTAATCCTAGTGATCAAAACTGACCCATGAATAAAGTACATCACAGAAATAAATATTATGTATAAAAAAGTATTGGTCTTATAAGTTCTACTGACTTAGAGGTGTATCTTAGAGCCTACCTCTCAAAAAACAACATTTTATGATTTTATCACCCTCTAACATCAGGAGCTTTTAGTCTATGACTGAAAACTCCATAACTTCATAACACGTGGGAGATCAACTACCATTTCCTTCCTCGTTTTAGCACTGTTTCTGTAAAGAACACTCAGGATAAACTGATTGCTTTGATGAGAAACAGTTCTAAAAAGTTAATGCAGCTTTTTACAGAGACTAACACTCAAAAAAGGGAACTGAGATGGGTCGGGAACACAGGCCACTAGGCTTCCGCCTCAGCTATCTTCGCAAGAGCCTATGTCCACATCTCACAGACTTTACATACGGAGATGCTAAGGCTCAGGAACAGAAAGACTTCTCCATCACCCCATCACTGGGAATGTTTACTCCTCTGGATTTATTTCCTAGAGTTCCTTTTATCTCCCAGCGTCTAACCTGTTCTTCTGAAGCTACACTTAAAAGAAAAGAGAAAACCCGAGAAAATAAATTAGAGATGAGAGAAGAAGTAGGCGTGATGATACATTATATTGTCACTATGACACAATATAGAATCTCCTATAGAAGGGCTCCCGACCCCATCTGTGGGTGATTATCTTCATCAGGCAGTAATTGAAGTCTCAAGGACTTTTTAAATGGTTTTCTTTCACAATGTTTTTTTTTTTTTTTGAAATTTCATTTATTTGTATTTACCTCCAGGTTTAGGAAATAATAAAAAGCAGGTTTTTTCAGATAAATTATATGATCATTTTCTCTTCTCTGCTGCCAAAATTATCCATAACACTATACCTCTCTCAAAAGTTGGGGGGTGAAGGGTGGGATGCCTTGCTCAGCCTTGATGCCTGGGCAAGAAGCTTGGTCCTGCCTCAACTTAACGTGCCAGGCTGTGTTGACTCCCCATGAAAGAACTTACCCTTTGGAGGAGTAGATGGGGGGGTGGGTTGGGAGAGAAGGTGGGAAGGAGGAATAGCTATGGGGTGGGTTGTGTGGAGGAGGCAGTGGGGGAAGCAGAAAGAGGGAGGGAGGGGAACTGTGGTTGGCATATAAAATGAATAAAAACTTTAAAATGAAAAAATCTCAAAACTTAAAAAATAGAAGGGTTGGGTTCTGGTTTAGTTTACTGAGCCACAATCCAGAGAAAGAAGAAAATGTGAGCCAGCTCATTTCTCTCTTAAGCTTCATCTTCACGGATGGATCACTAAAAATGCTCCCTTAGGAAGCAGCCCCATTCGTTGTTCGTTAGCTACACAAAGAAGAATCAACTAGAAAATGGGGCCAGGGAAGACGAAATTATGTGCTGCTACTATGCCAAATCAGGGGTTTCAATTTCAGATCAATATGGAATATAATCCTTGGACCACACCAGGATGGGGCCACCTAGAACATTTTCCTCTGTAGAAACTGGTCCAGAGCAGCTGTGCTTTGAAATGCTAGACTATGGATGTGATGCACATGTAAGAATTAAAGGCTCCAAAGAATTTCTGTTGTAGGTTTTATAATGTGTTTGTTACAGATAAAACGCACTGTATTAAGTGTCCTTGGAAGTTTCTTAGCCAACTGATTATAAATTTGTTACTGTTCTTAAGGACACAAAGTTTTTGTGGTAGATCATTCTATAACTCTGCATGTAGTGATAATCAAGTCGACAGGAATCTTATATTCTGACACCACTGCTTAGGTTCTGCACATAAAATAATATCCCACATTTATTGGAGTAAAGATAAATATATTTAATAATGATGATAACATAAATTAGCAATCATAGAATTCTTCATGCATAACAAATAATATGTATGATGCATTGACATAGTTCTTACATCAACCCCATTTTATAGGTGGAAACTGAGGTTATGGGTTAAGCATCTTGTTTCAAATTATTTCTACAAACTGGAATATGGCAGATACAGGCTGTTGTTTGAGGTCCAGGGGACATCCAAACACTCCATCCTAAGACTATTCCGTGTTTTTCCATAATGCAAACTCCCATGAACGGTTTTCACGTGACCCCTGCCCCCATTGGCACAAACGATAATCACCCGGGGCAGAAAAGGAGCCTTAGAGAGCAATAGGCTACAAAATGCAAGGGAAACTAAATTTGATGGTATTGGTTTTCACAAAAATACATCTGTAATGAAAATTGGGGGAAATCCTGTAGGAAGATAGCTTGCATGCCCAGAACACCTTGGATCCAAAAATTTTAATACAAAATAGTACACAGAGAACGTCCCAACAGTACAACGAGGTCTTTCCACCACAGGCAGTTTCCAAAGAAAAGACCCCCTTTGAATCAGACTCAACGCTTAAAGCATAACTTCAGACAAAACTATTATACGTCAGACTGCCCAAATGCAAATCGTCACTTTGAAGTACACCAGGATTGATAGGGAAAAGGCAAATGAACAAAGTCTGAAAAAACTATAAAGGCATCTATCAGTACCGACTAGAGATATTTTCAGTGTATTGTAGTTAACTTCACCCTTTTTCTCTTTCTGTGCTAAATTTTACTTTCTACAAAATAAGGGACAGCAAAGAACTAATTGTCCAACAGTAGTTGGTGCATTGAAAAGCGCGCACAAACTGGGATGGTGGTGTGTGCCTGTACTGCAGTTCCTGCAGTCAGGACGCTGAGGCAGGTGTCCAAAGTTATGTGCATTTCTATATAATATATCATAAGGTTACTGTAAGATTAAAGGAACACACAAGCAGACACATACAAATACACACACACACACATATATATACTAAATGTCAATACATATATTAGTGATTAAACTAATGTTTGACACATGGAGCTCAATACTAGTTATTAATAATAATATTGCCAATTTTATTATTAAAAAATACTGATTCAACGTGTGGCCCTGCTAGAAAAATAAATGTGTTTTCTTTATATTTTAATCAACATGAGTGAGTCATTAAAAAAAGACTGTCTTTAACAGCACAAATACCTATTTGTAACACTAGTTTATCTACAATGTATGGATTGAGTGTAAAGTAAGGGCTATGCTCTAATTATGACATTGATAGACACACCAATAGAATTATAAAGTAATCATTGTTTTTATTCTGGTTTTGTCGTTCATCCCCTTTACATCTATGGGTGGTCTTGGGACATTCTCTGTGTCTTCCACATTCATTCTGTCCCTAACTGAATAAACGTTGTGAAGACTGAGAAGCAATCCATTAAAGGACAATGAGAATTATTATTATTATTATTATTATTATTATTATTATTATTATTATTATTACTAAATCAAGCCCCCAAAACAACCCTTAGCCCAACCAGAGAGCATGTTCAGGGGACACACATTTTCCCTCTTGTCTGTAAATATAAATGAAACTCAGAGAGCTTCAAAAGGTCACAAGAAAGCCTTTCCCCTCTTGCCCCTTATCCTTAAAGCTCCAGCCCTCCAAAATGGCAGTTTCTTTGAGTTGGCTATCCTGTATGGATGAAGTCTGTGGGAACCTCACACTCTGCAGAAGTAAGCAGACACCCAAACACGTGACTCACAGCAGTACGCCTTGCATATGAAACCCTCAGTTCCATGTGTAATTCTAAAGGAGTGTCGAGGCTGAGGTGTGGCATGGCCTGACGGGGTCCCCCACTTTGTGGCCAAGCAGGAAAGGATTGCAGGGGAGTTCTAGCTCTTTCCCTCCACAGGACCTGTCACTCGTTCTCCTCCAAAGCACACTTCTGGAAGTCTTTGCTTTAAAATGTGACTAACTACATGCAAACTGGATTTTATCTATGAACAAATTAAATTAAAGCAAAAGTAAAGCAAAGTCATCTTAACCACCATGGAAATTAATTGCCAATTTAGTCCTTTGTGTAAATTTAAATTGAACGCAGTGGTAAGGACTCACAGATTTTGAAAGGACAAAACCCAAGCAGATACAATGCTTTACTGCGGCACGGATCTATTCCAAATCCTGCTCTCCATCGGAGGTCTATCTTAACAAAGTTAGTGAAGGCATTCGGTTCCCAGATGTTGCCTCTTTTAGTTCCTTTGACACTCAGAAAGCATGATTCCTTCCTCACGGGCTACCTTGCTTTTCTACACCCTTAACTTGGACTCAAGGTAAGTGGGAAGATGGAAGTTTCATTCGCAGATAGATCTGTCCTATCTGTCAAAGTGCTTGCTCAGAAAACCCATCCATTGCTGGCCAGCGTGGCAACTGCCATCTTGCAGACCAGCTCTCCTGCTACATCTGGATCGCTGCATGAATTTCTGAGCTGCAACCACTTTCTCCCCTTCCCAAAGCATGTTCACTTGAATGACAGGCACCAAATTTGCATTTCCTATTTTGCAGAAGTCTCGAAAAGTCTTGTGGATTTCACACAGTATTATTTGGGGGAAAGAGCTAATCTTTGTCCTCTGTAAGGATTTAATATTCAAAGGAAATATAAAGGAGAAAATATAAAGAAGGAAAAAGATTCTCCACAAGTGTGTGTGGTGTGTGTGTTTTCAATTTGCATAGTCACTGGAGGCTTACTGATGATGAGAGTTAACTATTTTTGAACAGCTTCCGGATTTGGGATTTTTTTTTTATGGTAGGAGTTCAGACAGAGTCTCTTACATCAGGAACCAAATGAGGAAGAGGATTTGGGGGGCACTTGACACATTGGCTTGGGAAGCTGAGGACTCTCTTCACAAATGCTGAGAGGCCATAGGACCTAAAAGAAACCCTTGCTGTAGATGTGTAATGCTATGTTCAGCTCTTGAGGCCTCTTTTCGGAGATCATGCCTGCTTATTAGTAACTGACTTCTCTGATTAAGCCAGTATGTGTATATTCTGTAATTTGCAACTCAGAGGCCTATCTAATCCACGTATTTTGTTTTTATTGGAAACAATTTTGCTTACAACACATTTTGATCTCACTTTCCTCTCTCCCAAGTCCTCCTAGGCCCTTCAAACCTCCCCACCCACCCAACCCTAGTAGCCTTTCTTTCACTCTTTCTTTATTTTGTTTATTTTATTTGTTTTCTAAACAAATAAAAACATTAGAATTTAAAAATAAAAAAACTTAGAAACACATGTACACATGCACATAGAATTTCCTAATTCATATATTAAATAATTGAAATTCTGGTCATTCTAAGTAGTAAAATTTAAGGAAAAATGGTTGATTTCCAAAACAATTGCAGTTACTTGTCACCCTAAGCTACCTTTGCACACCATGCTATATTGTATTCTACATACACACACTCACACACATAGATAGATGATGATAGATAGATAGATAGATAGATAGATAGATAGATAGATAGATGATAGATAGATAGATAGATAGATGATAGATAGATGAGAGAGAGAAAGAGAGAGAGAGAGAGAGAGAGAGAGAGAGAGAGAGAGAGNGATAGATGAGAGAGAGAAAGAGAGAGAGAGAGAGAGAGAGAGAGAGAGAGAGAGAGAGAGAGAGAGAGAGAAAGACTTAAAGTGTTGCATGGACTGAGAATACTGGAGATCATGAATCAGATATGTAATTATATGTTGTGGTCTGAATTGGAAGCATCACTTGAAGCTCTCATTTTGAGCACTCAAACCTTGGCTTAGTCTTGTGGCACTATTTTGAAGGCTGCAGAGGCCGGTGAGGTCAGGTTGACAGAGGTGAATCACCAGGGGCAGATGTTTAAATTTTGTACCTACTCAGATCTGTCTGGTCCACTTCTCTCTGCCTCCTGATCAGTTGATACCACAAGAACAGATCTGCTGGGAACTCCTGACCACAACACTTGAACCGGCCCTTCCCTGTTGTGGAACACTTTGCTCTGAGCACAACAGCAATTATCATCTTAATCAGAGCAAGTATGCTGCCAGCAAGCCCCCTCAACAAGACCAGTGGTTTTCTCATCAAAAGTGGGGCAGGCCACTTTATCCTCACCTGAGATTCTAGCCACTCATTCAATTCCTGCAGCCCCACCTCCCAGGATACTAGAATTCTGCTCCAGGTGTACATGGTCTTAGAGGTGATAGAGTACACTTGAAGTGGAGCCCTTCGACAGGAGACTCCATCTACACAACTTTGGGGAAATCGTTGTCTGTGCTGAGGTAGAGCA
Organism: Alexandromys fortis; assembly: GCF_014885135.2. Lineage (NCBI taxonomy): Eukaryota > Metazoa > Chordata > Mammalia > Rodentia > Cricetidae > Alexandromys > Alexandromys fortis. The sequence continues at coordinate 8,026,954 of NW_026067936.1, forward strand.
TTTTGGGAGCAAAACTATTTGCTGTAACCCCTAAATAGTTCTGTAAGTTACTGTTTATTTTGTGCTCTCATATAAAGCCCAGAAAACTCATTGGTCCTTCCAGATGGATGTGAATGAATAATTTCGTTTGCCTGCTGGTGGTGTCCTAGTTAGGGTTACACAGACGATTTTTCATGTCTTCCAGGAAAAGGTAAATACAACACCTCCATACCATAATGGATGGAAATCTCGCTGAGGCTCTGAGCCAAGATGAAGCATTCCTTGCAGATTGGTCTACCAGGCATTCAGCCACAGCGATAAGAAATTAACCAAATATTATGATTTCTTTAGCAAGGATGTTTTCCAGAAAAAAAATAATTTAGGAGACTCAAACTGATAACAGGAAGTGATGAAAATCTGCTTTCTTCATCATTGAGGGTAAAATAGAAGAAGGCATTTTAAAACGCAGTATCCTACAGAGGCAGCTTGTGGTCACCAATAACCAATTATTTATAACTATAAGTATAGCATAATATTCAGTGCAGCATGAGCTCTGGGATTAGTGTCTCTGAAGGTGACTTCCAATTCCAACCTAGAGCAGTTTTTCCAGTTTGAACAACATAAATCTCACAACCATGCATCAGTTCGTCCGTAAAACTCTCATTCCAATACCCACTTCTAATGAGATTTGTAAATACCGTACCAGAAAGTAGCTAGGAGGTGCTGAGCACACGTTTAACACTCAATACATGTCAACCACCCTTAGTAGAACTAATGCAGTTGTCATTTCCGATGTGTTGTGATGCCCTACTGGTGAAGACCCTCTAAAATTTCCATACATGACTAAGATTTGCACCAGACTTGTGTTTAGATGTATGTGTAGTATTGCTACTTCCAGTTAAAGATCCATTATTCCAGAGGTGTTCTCCTGTTCTTTGAGTGGGTGATTTTCGAAACTAAAGTGCTGAGAAAACTCCAGCGCTGAGGGAAACAACGCACCGAGAGTAAACTGCCTCTCAAAAGGCTGTGCAGCTTCCGGTAGACTGCTGTTTGCTTTACACTTAAGAACAACTTTTCAGCACCGCTGTCCCACAAGGGCATTTTGGTCTCAAACTAGAAAGGCAGTGGAGGACTACAGGGTATCTGGGAGGGGGTGTGTGTGACCTCAGGGTTTCAAAATATTCATTTCATTTCTAGTTGGTGTTTTTACTGGGAGACCATTGCCAGAGGCTGGAGGGAAATTATTTGTTTGGGAATAGCTGGGTTCTATGCCTTCTGTGAGCTTTTTAAACCAAATAATTGTCTGGGAGAATAGCATCTCTTGTAAATGTTAAAAGTTGATTGGATGACACAAATGGTAGCCATAAAAACAGCCTTATAAAAGTGCTTGGAAACTCACATGTTGATTTTTGTCACTACTGCAACGTGATTATCGTAGCTTTGGGGTTCATACCTAGAATTTCCTTTTTAAATATGATCCATAAACAATGGTTGTTGCTTTTGTTTAGATTTTACATGCTTTTTGAGATCTGAGGGATGTCTCCTGCCATTTCTTCCAACACAGTAGTAATTCCCATACATTACTACATATATGTCTGAAGAATAATTAACACAATGTTAACAATTTGAAGGTGAACAAATAAACGCCCAGAATAATTGGCTTTTTATTAACACTTTATTAATAAGAAACTTGTAAAAACTAGCATTCCTTTTTTCCTGTAACTATTACACACTAGTGTTTATAATAATGACCTTGAAGCCATGAAACATTTGAATCCCACTGATAGATACATATAACCTCACTACCCAAAGCATAATCCTTGGGCCAGCAACATTGGCATCACATGGGAGCCTGTCAGACATAGAGAACACCGGGCCCTAACCCAGAATACTGAATCAGACTGAGTGGTTTAACAAGATCCCCAGCTGTTCCACCTCCACATGAAATTTTGTGAGGCATTGCTGTGTGTTTACGGAGAGTTAGGAAACTCTGATCTCCAAAATCCTTTCAACCTATGACTCACAATCAAAGTGAAATTCTAAATTGTCTTCTAGAGGCCACAAATGTAATGTATATGAAGAACTACTCGGGAAAAGCAAGTCATTCATTAATTCATTGTAACAACAGGTATGGATCAAGCATCCCTCATGTTCCAACCATTGTCTCAGTCACTGGAACAAAGCCTCTCTCTCTCTTAGAAGGATCATACAGATAATGAACACACACTTTGGGAAATAGATAATCTATCAGACAACAATGAATGAATGAAATATAAAGAGAATTGAATGAAGCAGCTAGGGGGTGCTGTGGGTGCAGGGGCCAGGAAAATCTGCGTGTAAGAGAGCATCAGAACAAAGATATGAAGGGAGCTAGGCAGTAGGTGATGAACTGCTGGAGAGGGATCATTCGACAGAATGAGCAAGGCAGAAGTTCTAAAGCAGAAAGATACAGAGTGCACCTACGGATGCCAACTACTCTGCGGTAGAAAAGTAAGACAGAGATGTACAGAAGAGATCAGTGAGGTAGGACAAAGGCTATCATGTCAGTGCTAATAAATAGTGGACACATAAATCAATTACACTACGTGCATTTGGAGAAAGAACTGGCGTAAACAGCCCAGGTGGGTTCCATGGTCCCGAAGACTGACCCAGACACCCAGCCACAGAAAGTCTTTCCCAGAAAAGGGGAAGGTTCAGAGGCTGCTGAATATACAAATACAACCTGTTTCCATCAGAAAACAATTTATTCTTCTTTGCTTTGGGGGAGATTTTGACTTAAAATATAGTTGCTAAGTACTCCTGGCAAAAACCAGATTCTGCTGCAGAGGGTCTGGCACATACTTGGCAAGAAACATACTAAATTGGAATTAAATAATAATCCCACAAGCGGCTCTAATTCAGAGCCACATCTTGGCTACCCTTTCTAGGCTTATGTTCATAATCATTCTAGAGAACATTTTGACAGCATTCTGTCCATCCTGTCTGAACATCTGTTTCAGGAACTCAACTGCCTCTGGCCAATGTGTGCTCTCATCCCAGACAGCACAGGTGACCAGTGCCATGTCCTTAATATTGCAATGCACATCTTGTGTTTCTGAGTTTGGGCCAAGTTCTTATTGGGGGACGCATGGTTTGCGGAGCAAGAAAAATGTTCTCTCTGCCACATGTAAGCCACATGAAAGGAAGCATGACTATGCTGCCTAAGAAGTCATGCCAGGAACTGTAGGGATTGGCCCGGCCTACAAATAAAAGCAATCAGTTTGTACAACCTTTGTACATGAGATAATCTAATCCATGCTTAATCTCTCTGTATTATGGCAAATGAAGATGCTGCAATCATTCCTCAGGCAGAAAGCCTTCCATCAAATTAATGGTCCAAGTCAGCTCTATTTAAAAATATTTCCTCTTCTCCTTCCAGAACGAAGAGTGTATAAATCTCTCTGGGCTGAACGAGCCTCCCAAGGATTCTCAATCTAAACCAGCCAAAAAGGAATTTGTAACTCGGATGAAAAAGGGAAAAAAAATCTAAATAAAATAAGGATAATAAATGGATGCTGTTACTCACTTAGACAGGTAGAATCCACTTTAAGAAAATTATTTTTTAAAAAAAAATGAAAATTAAGAGATTACAATTTATAGAGAAATTCCTTGTCCTCTCAGTTCAGCAGAACTGGAACTGCATGGCTTCACACAAACCATGAACACACGACAAAATAGTCACTGAACAAGGCAGAACAGGCTCTCATCAAAGATGCCCAACTCTAACGGTAGAGAAAGCAGCACCACCCGGAATCGTCAGGTCCCTCACACATCAGGGTGATCTACAGAGTTGCTCTGGTAGTGGGGCTCGACTATCTCTTCACAGGTCATTAACTTCTCATGGAAAAAGAAGGAACCACAAAATTTAAAGTTAAAAACTGAAGGAACAATTTCTAGTTGAAAGTCGATCACAAAAGAAGATATGGACCTCAGAAATTTTAATGCAAGTCAATGAGGAAATGGGACTTGATTTCTTCAAAGTTGAGTTCTCACAATTCCCAGAGACTTATCTGTTGTGCTGCAGGAGCCTTTGCTGTAATGTCAATGTGTATTTCCAAAAGTTACACAGCCATCTAGTCGGCAGCTGAAGTAGTCAAGTACTACAGGCAATTGGCAGTGCCAAGAAAGGGGCATGTCTGTTCAAAGGCTGACATTATGAAACCGTAACACTTTTGGAGAGACAGTTAACTCCAAGTGTAATAATAGGATGGTAGAAGGCAAAGAGAAAATAAATAACAACAACAACAAAAAAACCCAAGCTAGTTAGCCCAAATTAGTATCTATATTTGCAGACCTGAGCTAAAGAGATCATCAACCAATAAACAATTTCTCAAGATACAGCAGAATATAATTTTAGGCATCAGACATCCATACCATATAGCCACCTAAGATTTCCCCTAAGGGACCCCAGTAATAATCATATGTATATTAGAATTTATAATTCGATGACTCTTCAAACAAGCAGAGTTATGTCTTCTGAAGACATGAAAAGGAACTCAGATTATTGTGAGAGCCCCGGGTGTCTGCTTATGCCTCTATTATTCCAGCACTGATGTATTTTCTTGGGTTCTGGCTGTCTACAGTAGAAGGGCACTGCATAGCAGGAACACTTAATTCTCCTATTCTCCGATGACTACAGATAACACTTTCCATTTCCGGTGACCCGTTTTGCAGAATCTTATGTAAGTTGAACAATCCATTCACAAACATTGTCCTCTTATTTTACAGACTAGAAAACTGAGACATGTAATGATTTGCCCAAAGGCTATTAAAGCTTATTAGAGTAAATCTAGGCCAGAAGCTTGGGTGTCCTGGCTCCTTATCAGCTGCTGTTCCCACTATGTTAAGCTACCTCCTCTGTGAGTCATCCTCACTATAGGACAGAACTTTACCCTCCAAATCCAATGCAAACGGCCTATACTTTAACTCACCATAATTAGGAAATTGTACCAGAAGTTTAAAAGCAACTTTCTTTTCTATTATAGTGAGAATTTTGACTCAATAACTATAAATGTCTTACTCACCGCATGTATAAAACACCAGCCTTCCCAGATTTTTGTTATCTGCCTGGGCTGTCTCCAAATAAGCATTTTCAGTACAGCATGGCATGGGAACACCTGTGATCTGTATAGAGGAATGATTCAACAACCCAAGGCTTCTGACTCCTTTCCCAAACCTATCGACTAAGTAGGATTTTAAAATAATGTCAGCTCCTAGTAACAGCCAATACTTATTGAATAAGTCCCTCAAGTGATTCTTGCCACTGGGTGGCTTGTAACACTCAGCATCTCACTGAACCTTCATCATGACTTTGAGGGGGGAGGTACAGTGAATTCCACTCAACTAATACGCAAGCTCATGTTCAGAAGTCCTTAATCTGCCAAGATAAACTAGATAATAAATAGCCAGCACTGGCATCCTCCATCATGATAAAATGCCCCTAATAGTGTGTCCTCTATACTCAAGTCCCACCTTCTAGCCGAGAAGGCATTCTTCAGACCCTGTCCTTTCTCAATGACTACAGTGACAGAAATAAGTGTCACACACCTGTAAGTCTAACAGAAACATGGCTTCGGTTGTGTATGCCTTCTAAATCTGTTTCTAATCTCTAGCTCTGTAATACTTTGTGTGCCCAGCCACGACACCCTTCCAAGAACATCAATTCAACCCCTTCTGCACAATAACTGTTCTAGTGGTGTGGCACTAGGCCTCTGTACACCGGCCACCCTGCAAGCAGAAGTCTCCCCAAGTGTAAAGTGAACTTCCTAATAGTGGGAATTTGGCTTGTTGGGAAGTGTTAATAGATGTATACACACAGCCCTTAGACCGCACCATGTGATGGAACTGACGGTATCATCTTTATTCTCACTAAGCAAACAATCCAAGGCAACGGCACATTTCCATACCTCTGGCTGATCATTTACCTCACTGGCATTTTAGTGAGCACCAGGCAGGTGCCATGGTCAGCCATGGGGAGGAGGAAGGAGGGAGGGAGAAGGCAAAAGCAGATTTGCACTGCCCTCTGAGGCCTGCCTTTCCCCTGGGAGAAAGAAGACAAACACGGATGGGAGCAAGAACAAATCTTCACAAACCAGGAAAAAAAAAAACACTTTCACACCCAGTGTGAGCGATGAATAGAACCCTGGTGGTGACCAGAAGGAAACAGGAAACTTCACAGACCAGCTGGATTGCTCTGGCTGGGCCACAGCAGAGACCAGGAGAGGCATTGATAGCAGAAAGAAAAGAAAAGAAAAGAAAAGAAAAGAAAAGAAAAGAAAAGGGAAGGGAAGGGAAGGGAAGGGAAGGGAAGGGAAGGGAAGGGAAGGGAAGGGAAGGGAAGGGAAGGGAAGGGAAGGGAAGGGAAGGGAAGGGAAGGGAAAGGGAAAGAAAAGAAAAGAAAAGAAAAGAAAAGAAAAGAAAAGAAAAGAAAAGAAAAGAAACAGCACAAAGGCTCCATGGGTGCACTGGATGATAGAAGGAGGAATGGATCATCTGCCTCCAAGGGATGCTAAGGACAAAGGACATGATAAAATAAAGGAGGTGGATGTGCTTAGTAAGCTGCAAAGCAAAGCAACTTTCAGATATGGTTTCCAGTGCACATGTCTCTGATAGCCTAAGCCAGCCCTACATTCACAATTTATCACATGGCAGAGAGCTGTGTGGATCTCTGTTCTAGACCTCAGCCTGTTTAGGAGTCATAGAGCTATTATATCTGGAGGCAAAGAACCTGGTCATAGTTTTTTTTTTTCCTACACGGGTGGACCTGGGAATCAGATGACCATTGCCTGGAGACCCACATTGCACTCCCTAGCTGTGTGATCTTGTACATCTCCTCCCTGGGCCTTAGAGTTTCCTCATCTGGATATTATGGCTAATGATAGTAATGATAGCTACCTCCCTTACAGTCCTTTGTTTTTTTTTTTTTTTTTGAGGGAGTACTATATAAATTAATTGATGAAAAGTTCTTAGCAGAGTACCGGATAGCTCCTAGTATTATAGAAGTGCTGGTGTTACTCTAATGAGATCTGTTAGTCTGCTGCTTTCTGGCTTGTTCAAGCTCTTGATTACCTTTCTGGGTCCCGGTATTCAGTAGGTAGGACTTCAGCTCTCTATTTACTTAAAAGACTCCCAGGGATTCTGGACATTGTCTTAAAGCAAAGCAGGAATGAATGGAAATAGGAGATAAAAGTGGGTAGTAGACCTTCATGGTAAGACTGGCAAGAACGAGAGTGGAAGGAGGCAGTTCTATCCAACTGTATGTTTTAATTTTCACTCAAGCAAAAAAAAATCATTATTTTCCCCCAGCATTCCCAGCACAAAGGCCTGAACATTTATATACATGCACAATATATCTAGTGCCGCCCATAACAGCCATGAAGACCCACGGCAAATAATATGTACAACTGGGATTAGGAGGCACGTGGGTATGTTTTTCCAACTTGTTTATTTCTCCTTTTTCTTCCGTGTAGTATGGTGGTTCTTAAATCCTTAAAGCTTATAACCCTCTGAGGGAATTCAGGCAGTCACTCAAGCTCTGCATAATCCTATTACAAGAAGATACAATCCAAAAACCTGAGCTTCAGGTCCACTTGCCAGAAAGAGCTGCGGAGATTCAGGTAAACACTTGGGAGCCATCCACTCTGTCCCAGGCCTTATGCAATTCAAACTGATCCCATTTTCATCGGCTTAACCAATTACATGTAAGCAATAATGAGTTGTTTGGTCCCTGCGAGTTTGTATGCTTACTGGAGATTTGTTGGCTATAGATTTTAAATTTTATTGCGTTATGATACATCAAGTTATTTCAGTTTTTAGAAATTTGTTAAGATGTGTTTTGTGTCCCTGGATGTGTTCTATTTTAGAGAAGCTCCCATATGCTGCAGAATACAATGTGTATTCTCTGGTGTTTGGGTGGGATAGTCTATAGATATCTGTTAAGTCATTGAATTCTGGTATTTCTCTGCTTAATTTTTGTTCAGATGACCTGTCAATTGGAGATAGTGGGGCATTGAAACTATCTACTATTATGGGGCTGAAATTAAATTTTAATTACAGTAGCATGCTGTATATGAAACTGGGATCTCCTCTTTGGTGCACAAATGTTTAAGATACTCATGTTGTCTTGGACAACAGTTCCCTTGATTAGAATGAACTGATGTGGGATTCTGGCTCTTTCAGGAGGTGTGGCATACAGGCCGCTTAAATGGTGTTTGTGAGCAGAGTGCTACTATTTGTTTAATGGTAACATAGACCTGCTGTATTCCTGGAGCTGGGGTGGTGAGCATGGCTCACAGAGACTGCGAACACACCTCCACCATGTCGGAAGGGGCAGAGCCAACAGGCAGGGCTGTGAAGTAGGCTCTAGCCATGCCTGCTTAGCATTTAAAAAAGGTGTTTCTGGAAAAAAAAAAGGTGTTTCAGGTCAGAAAAATTATTACAGATACACAATGAAGGTAGATCAATTAAAAAAAAAACAACAATTCTGAATGGGTCACAGTGTGTTTAAAAAATGTAGGCTCGGGAGAAAGAGGAAGAGTAAAAACAATTATTAAAGAAGTAAAGATAGTCAAATATTAAAAGTTAATAGAGAAAAAAAGCCACCTAAAAGTGTAATATAAATAGTCGGGATCATGTATACTATTGTTTTTTTTTTTTTTAATTTTTTTGACTGCTGAGAGACATTTGATTCTGGGGGCTGCTAAGCTAAACCAAATATATATTTCAAAAGTATTCTGACTTCAGAATAGAATCCGAGGATATGTTACTTTGAAAAAGAGGTTCTTCTTTTGTTTCCACAGAGGATGAGAACCTGTAGATTCCTTCAAGGCTAATGTGGTTTGATGGAACAAGACTCCTTAAAAGGTCTCTGTGAACCCCTAAAAATATATCGCCCAACAAACAGCAGGAAGCAGCTTGGAGAAAACAACACCCAAATTCCCAAAATGATTGTTTATAAATGTTTGTTTTCATTTAAAAAGGGATATGATGTAGAAATGAATACTTTGAATTGGTATAGGTCTTGATCTATTAATACAAATTTAAGGTTAATTTTATTACACTGTATATATGTATTTCTTCTCTTGTTTAAGGTATTGTGTTTGAGCAACTCATTTAAAAATGTAATGTACAATTAAGAAATACAGATTAATAGTCATTTAATTTAATCAAACTTTTACTAATGTTAGTTAGGTTTTTCAGTTAGATAATCTTCAACACTTCAAAGACTTATGGAATATGGCATTTAAAATATTTTAAGAACTTAGACTTTTCTTGACAGTGAGATATGTCTGCTTCTGGAAGCATCAATTACTTAAAGAGGTTCATGAGTATTGTAGAAACTCATTATGGAATTTGCCTTCAATGTGACAAGACATTTGGGCAAGAAACTGGTCTTGTCTGGACTGCTTGATGGTATGCTGAATAAACTGGACATGCAGGACCCATAGAAAAATGTCTGCTGAACTTGCTAGGAGAAGGTAAGATAGGCCTTGAAGGTTTCTGCTTCATGAAAGACCCGCCAGACATTCTGCAAGACACAGAAGCAAGCAATTGATGAGCTTTGTCAGTGCAAGGCTTTTCAGATTTTCAAGTTTCCTGCTTCATGGAAAAGTTTACCAAATACTATGGGCCTGTAGGCTGAAGACGGTTCCCCCAACATTACAGAAGAACTCTGGGTGACTGTCCAGGCAGCAAGATGTCTCTGTCAATTCTAGAGTTTTGGAAGTCGCTTACGAAGTACTTCCTGTTTACTTAGGTATTTGATGAAATTGAGGACAGTTAGAGTTACAGTTTTTCTTAGTTATGATAAAAGATAAATTAGATATGACACTTTCCAGAGAGAAATAGACTAAATATTTTAAGTATAATTCTTGCTTGATATCAGTTTTGATATATGTAATTTTACAAATGTTAAAGTTAAAACCTTACTTTTTAATTAGACAGAAAAGAGGAGAGGATATGGAATGTCCTTCCATATATTGTTGCTGCACTTACTGGTTGATGAATAAAGCTGCTTTAGCCTATGGTAGGGAAGAATGTAACCAGGATGGAAGAGATAGAGAGAGAGAGAGTAGGTGGAGTCAGGGAGACACCAGGTAGCTTCCAAAGGAGAAGGAAACACTAGAACCTTACCAGTAGGCCACAGCCCCATGACGATATACAGATTAATAGAAATGGGTTAATTTAAGATGTATGAGTTAGTTAATAAGAAGCCTGAGCTAATAGGCTGAACAGTGTTGTAATTAATATAGTATCTTGTGATTATTCGGGTCCGGACAGCCAGGAACGAATGTGCAGTCTCTGCTTTCATGAAGTCTCCTTATGTATCTCTTCTGCTTAGTCATTTTGAAGTCTATTTTGTCAGGTATTAGGATAGTGACACTTGCTTACTTCCTGATCCTATTTGATCAGGATATAGTCCCCCCATATTTATGCTTTAAGGTAGAGACTGTCTTTGGAACTAAGATGAGTTTCCTGTAGACAACAGAGAGATGGATTTTGTTTCTGTCACCCTGACTGGAAAATTGAGGTTGCTAATATTTAGTTCTTATTGAAACTTATGTGTTTATTGTAGTCATCACTTTTAATACTTGTTTTCTTAGTCATACTTATTGTTTCAATCATTATATTGTTCTGTTTTCTTTCTCCAATCTGTTGTCTATGTTTTTTTGTCATTTCAGGGAAAATACTGCATCCTACATTTATTTTGTAGAATTGGTCTGTTGTATATAAGTTATTTAGACTTTTTATGTTGAGTTGAGTTCTTTTTTTCTTCAACTATTTTCTCTTGTCTTTCTTTTTTCCATATATTTAGTGCTTTAGTTATGATATGCAATAGGGTGTTTCTTTTCTGCTCTTGTCTATTTGATGTTCTTTTGTGCCTCTTATAACTGTACTAGTGTGTATTTCCTTAGCCTGTGGCAAGTTTTCTTCTATGATCAATGAACATGTACAGTTCTTGTTTTAATCTCATTATTTCCTAAATAATGCAGTATTGAAAATACAGAAACTATAAACACTTATATGGAAGTTGGTGTCACATGTCATTTGGAGATAAATTTAAATATGCAGAATAATGTATATGGGCTATATGCAAATAACATGCTATTTCTCAGAATAGACTTCAGTTCTTGTAGGTTTTGATGCATATAAAAAGTCCTCCAGGCCTATTGAACCTCTCAGCCCAGGCAGGCGATATACATCTTTTACCAGGACTCATTTGGATGAGTCTTCCCAATCCTCCTATCTACACACTCTCTCTAATCCCCATATCCAGTGTTCTGGCCTAGTCTGTGCTCTGAACCAATGTTGGAGTCAGGAAATACATCCCTCACCAGCACAGGGATTTTCCTACTGTCTGACCCTATCCCCTCACACTATTGCAGGCTGTTCCACCATCAGCTGGGTCTAAATCAAAATGTTCACAGATGAGAAAGTATTCAATCCTCTTGGACCAAACTCTCTGAAATAACCATGCATCATGTATACTCCTATTTGCACAGAGCACACATTTCAAAGAGGTCAAAATCATGCAGTTACAAAGCATCACCAGACATGTACTTCCATACACTAACCCAGAGGCATCTTATCTGGCATTTCTGCAGTAGACATTGGGGTGGCCTCTACATCTTGGTCTAGAATGTTACCTATTCTCTCTCTTTGTCACTGAAGCATGGTCAGCTACAGAGACTTTTGCATCAACCTGACTGTCCTGAGGAGGAGACAGAAGTCATTTCCACGATCACATGGCAGTTAGAGCTAAGTCTACTACACAACCCCAGTCTTCTGATCAGACCCACCTGGCACACTTTCCTTCTCAGGGTGTCACAGAAACCCAAGGCTCTATTATTCTTTATGAAATTTCCAGAAGTAAATATATACAATTATCAAATATAATAGCTGTCAGGAAAGCCTGAAGGAAACTATGTCTGCGTTTATTCCTCAGGCCCACATTATATCTGTCTCCAAAGACACATCCCTGAATAGGCTAAGACTCAATGCCGAGTGGGCTTTCTAGCTAGCACACCAATTATGAAGGCAAGCGAACACGACTTTCCACTTAAGAGACAGGATGAATACAGAGAAAGACAGAACACAAACAAAAGAAGGTATACACCAAAGTATGAAGAGACCAACTGAATCTTAAAGAAAACTCTTTTGAGAAGATAAAGATGTAACTGCCTTGAAATGTATGAGAGACAAGTACAGCTTTTCCCAGTAGTGAAAAGAACATAGCCAAATAGAGTGAATGAGTGACTTGGAAACCACACACTGTAATGATGAATAACTGCCTCAGGATTACTGTGTTGGACAGGCTTGACATGGGTCTCATCCAAAGTAAATTCCCCTAGAAAAGCAGAGTAACTCCTGAAACATGCTGAAGCACTTGAGGCCACACAGTGCTCACACCTAGCACGGCACTGGGCTCATACTTTTCTGTCCAGTGTGCTGAGAGAGGGCTGAAAGGAGAAACATGTACAGGAAGAAAATCTCAGCAAAGAACAAGGTGCTGAGGGATTTCCTCTCGCACTAGCTAAGAAAGAGTAAGAAATGGCTGCCCTGTAGGATTCTTTTAAGATCATTCTAAGTCTTCTAGAACCTGGGTATTTCTCCCGTTTTCCTAACGATTTTTCCCTGCTTGTTTTGTTACAGTTCGTCATTGTTACACACACACACACACACACACACACACACACACACACGAAATGCTCGTTTTAATTCAGCTAAAAGCCACTCATCATCGTGATCCATGGAAATTAGTTACCCATTCTTTACTCTTTAAGTAATAACTCATTGCACGTTGGGTTAAGTCTAGATGGCACAGATGCACTCCTAAAGTTCATGTAATTAGGGAAAGACAGTTTTTTTTAAAGTAACTTCATTAATAGTCAAAAATTAGTACAAATCCAAACTTCTTTCAACAACAAGTGGACAGTCTCTGTGTTACAGTCATACAACGAATTCTACAAGTCATTGGAGCATGCAACCTGGATGGCTCTGAGGTGTTCCCCTGCATGAAAGCAGGCCATCGAGGGAATTTGTAGTTATTTCTTTATTTGCAGAATTCTTGAATGATGGTATTTTAACGATGGAGAGTAGTGGTAGCCAAGAATTGTGGTCAGGTAGAGAATGATACTGTACTGGAATAAAAACACACTGTTCCCATGAATGCCTGAGAAGTCCCATACCTTGGCTATAGTGCTGGTTACATGTTATACTTCGGATCGCAATGGCCCTGAAATCTCATGTTGCTGCAGTCTTGGTCCTCCGGCAGCGTTTAGAAGTGGGGTCTTTGTGACATGATTAGATCACATACACTCTGACCTCAACAACGGGTCACTCCATTAATGGGTTTATTATACTTTAATGGTATATCAGAAGGCAGGGAGAACTTTGAGAGTTGGGGGCCTAAAAAAGAAGTGAGTCATGGGAGACACGCCCATAAAGGAGTGTCTTGTCTACCGGAGTATTTTGTTTGTTTCCCAACCACAGTGAGGTTCGCAGTTTGTTCTGCCACACACTTCCACCAAGATGTACTTCCTCACCACAGGCAACTGCATCAAGCACTTATTAACTGAAACCTCTGAACACATGAGTGAAATTATGTCTTTCTTCTCTGTAAGTTATCCCAGATATTTAGCCACAACAATGAATAGGTGACTACCATAACCACATGGACCTATGTGTATAGTAAAATTTCATTGAAGAACATGCCCTTGCCAGGAGGCCCTTGCTGTTGCTGATAAATTGGTTCAGCAAGTCCAAGGCCAGATCAGGACATGTATTCACAGCAGTTGCAGACCAGTTGGCCACTCTTTCTTTCTTCAAACTGACCAACCTTAAACCAGGATAGGAAGACCCTTCAAATACTTTTCAAAAACTCCAGCCCTCAGTGGGAGGCTGGGATTCTGCTTCCCAATATCCCGCCTCTGCTTGGCAAAGAGTCATTGTGTGTGATTGTGTGTGTGTGTCTGTGTGAATTGTGTGTGCATAAATGTGTGTGTTCATGAATGTGTGTGTACATGAATGAATGTTGTGTGCATAAATGTGTGTGTGCATGAATGTGTGTATGTGTATGAATATGTGTGTGCGTGCATGCATGTGTGTGTGTTCTCACTGCAAATAAAAGCCTTTCTTTACTGGGAAAAAAAGTCACATCTCAGTGTAAGCAGTCACTGTGCCAGTTAGCTGAAAACCAAGAAAAGTGAGCATACTGCAGAAAGGCCTAGAGATCTTGTCCTCCCAAAACCTATATTTCTGAACAAACTTAGTGACCTTATGATTCATAGAAAAATAGTGAGCGTTAGCTAGAGCTGGCTAAAAATAGAGTAGGCCTCTAGCAAGATGAGCCATAATGGAAACACAAACACTAAGAGAAGTCCTCAAAATAAGTAACTAGCAATTATAACACCCATGCAAGCTACCGAAGAATTCACTGATAAAACCAAGTGGTGTCTGGAAGCCCTTAAAAACCTTCATCAGAATAAATATTATATGAGGGAAGTAGAAGACAGGGAGTCAGTCAGGTATGAAGAGATTGTCAAAGCAAGGTAGGAAGCATGGGCTTCCCTATTTTTCTTCATGGTGGTAACTTTCATAATATAAAATTTCAAAATTGTGTGCAGGTATATTTGCCCTTTTCCATTCTAGTGGTGAACAAGCCCATGTTGATACAACAAAGTAGGGGTCACCGAAGTTCTCTGGTATCCAGAGGCAGAGGAACAGTACAGGAATAACTATAGAATCCTAGATACAGTGAATGTCAAGGTTCCCTTGCCAGCATCAATTCTCTTTGCTGAGACAGACTTTGTGTTCATTAAGCCAGATGATGGCAAACACTGCTTAGCTATTTGGGAACAATTAGGGATATATCAAAACTTTGTACAAAAAGTTGCTTTTAGATTTTGCAAAGTGCAATGTCTTGAAGAACAAGGCTGACCCTACAGGAATCCTATCGGGGTATGGGGAGTGGGTGGCACAGGGGAGCACAAGTGAACTCTGTGTCGGAATTATACTCAGTATCCAAACTGTTCCTAAGAAGTGAGCTCCTGTGGAGGGCTGTTGACTCTTCTAGGTTGTTGGACAGCGCTGAACAAGTTACAAGCAACAGACCCACATTTCCAATGTCTTTTCAATGCCCTTCACCTTCTTATGCTTAAGCAGAAAACTAATTTAGTTGATCACCATAGCAACTTAAGATAAGCGTAGCTTCTATACATTTCAGAAACTCTAAGTAAACAATGTCATTCTAAACTGTTGTGCAGACTAAAAGCACAATTCACCTTAAGCAATGGAACAGGTTCTTTCAAGACTGGGAATAAACTGAACTCTTTCCTGGTGAATGGAGGAAGACAGCTGTCTACCTGACGATGAAGGGGAGCTATTTTGCAGACGTACTGTCAAGTGCCGTCCCTAATTGTTTTTTGAAGTGAGAGCATCACAAGAAGTAAAACAGTAACTGCCTCTCTCTTTCTCCAACTCTCATAGAGATCCAGATACATCCAGTGCTGCAACAGCCTCTGTATCATAGTGGTCCCAAGTGCACATTGCTTTTTGGCAGTGGCAATGGCAGTGGCTATGCATAAGAACTGAAGGACTTGACTAGTGCCAGACAAATGCAGACTATTCTTCTTTTAAAAGAAGGACAACATTTTATACTGCTGCGTACCATTTTCTCATTCATATTACTTAATACTTCCTTAGATTAGGCTCTTTAATATATTTCCATCCACCATATTTAAATTGTATAAGAAAGAGAATTTCAGATATATGTGTGTGTGTATGTCTTACTTACATATATGTAAGTATAAATACATCATGATATGAATGTGTATGTGTAGATAGACAGACAGACAGATGATAGATAGATAGATAGATGGATAGATAGATAGATAGATAGATAGATAGATAGATAGATAGACAGACAGACAGGTGGATAGACAGACAGATGGATAGATAGATAGTTTCAGAGGGTATTCAGCGTTTCCTTTCAAATCAAGAATACTTGCAAAGTAACATTTTGAGCATTAAGAAAACAAAAGCAGGCAACAAAAATTAACCTTCCATAGTTACAGGGTGCAAAACTCTGGCCTTACCAGAGTGACTTTTTAATGACTCAGTGTGCCTTCTTAAACAAACTAGTAAATAAAGTAGCTACAGTTTCTTCTAGAGAAGACATGGAATGTTTTGATGCGTAGTTCAGTTTCTGGGCTCTGTATAAACTAAGCCAGGGCAAGAGCTGACTAATAATGAGGGCCTCTGGGAAACTTTTTTCTTTTCTTCAATTTAAGGGGAAGTCCAGCTTCTACCAAGCCCTTTAAAAATAGGAATGGCCTGCTGTTCTCCCTCCCTCACACAGACACAAATCTTTTAAGAGTTTGAAGTCAATTATAAAGTATTTTTCTTCTAAATCCATGGAAACCAGAGCTATAACCTGAAGAGATGCAAATGCTTCATGGCTATCAGCTGGCTACTGCAAATGAGGGGACTACTTTGCTGCCTTGGCCCGAGGGGAGCAAACCATGCAGCAAGCCATGTTTCCTCCAAGGTACACAGCCATGCCAAGTGGGACTCTGAGGACTAGCCATCCTCTCTCCAAAAACGAAGAAATACATTCAAACAGGACATTAAATTAACAGGAGAAAACTCAACCTGACAGTTTCTGAGGCACTGCTCAAGGCCACAAATTCTATTAAACTTAAACATTACAGCACTGTATTCTTGCTCTTCAAATTAAAATGAAGACGTGACTGAACAAGGAGTTAGACTATTTTGATCCTAACTCTCCTAGGAAATCATAGGTGTCTGGCCATCACTCTCTAATTTCACCCCTCAAAATGTTTAGCCTGTGTTTCATGAGTTCGACTCTACTGGGATTCCTTAGGGGCTGTACCTAGATCCCCTAAGAACCTCTTGTTCTTGCTACAAAGAGGACTGACTAAGCCCAACTCCGTGTAAGAACTTTTGGCTACTCCTCAATACCTCATTTATTCAGCCCCAAACTCACATACTTTTCCAAAGCAGTCATTGCTCTGTCTGACTCCTCTGCCATCCTCGATTGTCTCAGGACACAGTGGGGAACTCCTTTGCATTTGTACAGTAGTAGGACTGTCGCTTGCTTCCTTGCCCCAACCTGAACATTAACTTACCTTTACAGTTCTAAGAAAAGTTTCAAAGTGCTCATACAAAGTGACTTTGTTTTAGAGACATGTATTAGAGACATGGGCCGGTGTACAGTGTTCACATGGCAGGTGTGCATATGTGTGAGGCATGTGTGCCTCTGTGTGCATAGGCGGTACATGTGTGTGCTGTGCATGTGTGTGTAGATGTAAATATATGTGTGGTGTAGATGTGCATATATGTGCCTGTACATGTGTGTGTGCCACTGTATGTGTGTATGTGTGTGCACATGCATATGCATTTCTTAGTGGAGTTAGAAGGGTGCTTGCTTCTCATCCATTATTTTCATCAGCATTGCTGACTTACTCCACCATTTTTGCTGACTTGTTCTGCATGCCACTGACTTTCCCCATTAGTACTTAGGTTAAATTTGTGTGTTCATTTGTAATCTCATTAGGTCATTGTCCACTTTTTTCCTCATAAAACTTGACATCTCCTACTTCAGTGTCCTTTAGCTCAGCCGTTAAAAAACTAGAATTCTTTGGAGGAGTCACGTCGCCTCACTTCCTCATGCTTTCGTTGCTTCTGTGTTGTGATTTGTGCAACTCTTGGTCTTGATTCTTCTCCTAGTCTTAAGGGAAGACCTTACTGAGTAGCCTGCTATTGATGGACCAATCCCCAGAACCATGTTGCAAGGAAGAAATAAACTAATACAACAGCAACAGCAACAAACTATACAACATAGAGACATGCACTCAAAATCAATTGCAGCCCCCATCCCCAATGCATCATTAGTGATCATAAAACTGGAAACAGCAAAACTTCTGTAGTACATATACACAAAGGGAATTTTACTCAGTTGTAAGAAAGATGAAATGAAGGAGAAACTGGAAAAATTATACTCAGACCCAGAAAGAAGAATGTTGTATGTATTCTATAAGTGGATGCTAACTTCAGCTCGTTTGTTTTGCATGTTAAAGTTGGACCACAAGTAGATGTCCTGAAACTAGAAAGGGATCAGTGCAGGGAGGATGCACTTAAGGAAGGAGATAGTAAAATATAGGTGGAAAAGAAAGCAGAGCAGTGGAATGCTGGGAGCAGAAAGGCTTAACCTAGGAATGGAATGATGAAGGAAATGAAGCACCCAAAGGAAGGGTGTTTGAAGAAGTCCACGTGAAAACCTTGTATTTCACAAGGAGAACATACTGGAGGTTAAAAGTTTAACTGGGGATAGGAGCGAAGAAGCCAGAAGATATGGAGGCAGGAACATGGATAACTGAAAGTAAGATGTATGAAAAAGACATATAGAAATCTATTAGTTGGCAAGCTAATTTCAAAATATATATTTTGAAAAGGAGTTCAAACACAGATACCCCACATAGCTGGACAATGTTGCTTCCAGAAGACATGGGTTATGAATTAAAAATTGCAGTGCCAGCAATAAGATGCCTCCCTATGTGTTATTGTTCACCAAGGCCTTGAAGGTGTCAAGCACAACACAGGCTATTACCATTGCTTTTAGTTATCCACAATAACTACAAAATAAGACCCTATTGCTGAAGATACTATACACTTCAGCTGCAGATATGGGGAAATCAAGTTCAAACTGACCAAAAAGACTTTCTGATGGCTAGCTTTCATCAGTTCTAGTTGCTAGTGAAGAAAGGCATCAATGGTATTACCCAGTGATCAACCTTAGATGCTGTAGTACCTGCCTGCCAGGAACAATGTGCCCATTGGTACAATAGTGTCATGACTGTTATAGGGTAACCAACCACTTTCTGATTGAGTCTGAAGATTTCTCCTTTCCTCAAAAATACATGGCTGATACTGGTTACCTAGTCAAATGCCTATGAATGATAAAACCATGGCTAGGCCCATGGGATAACCTACTAGTGTTTTGTAAAATGGCCATGCTATCAAACTTCCTTTTAAATATTCATGCATATACTCATAGACCAAGATGTTCCTCAATTTGGCCAGAGATGCCTCCTTTTGCAGTGGATATCAGTTAATGTAGAGCCTTTTAACTGGTCAGTCAAAGAGTTGAGAATAAGTGACCACAGCTGCCTGGCCCTAAATTAGACAATCTTCATCATCTCTCTCCTGCATCTTACCCCTGTCAGGGCTTAGGAAATACTACCGAAGAGTAAAAGAAAAGAATGTAAGAGTTAGAGGATGGGGAGAAATGCTGTCTTCTAGATATGACATGGCCATTGCAGGCATGAAACCTTGTAGCTAAGATTACCTGCACAATATCAAGGCAGTAAAATTCCAGCATGGATAAGGGAGGAAGGAGCTCATGAAGAGCTATTGGCAGTTGCTAGAAGCTGCAAGAGAGACAGTATTTTTTTCCTTTGACGGTTGTCCATGTATCAGTAGATGGCCCTAAACCCATGTAGTTCAGGCAACACTAATTAGATGTAGTGAGCTATATACATATTAAAAAAAGAAAACATGAAATTAGGAGTAGTATGTGTTAGGGAAATCAAGAGAGAGGGATGAATGAGAAGAGGGGTGAATATAATCATAATACAGTGCATACATATATGAAATTATCAAAGAACAGAGTGATTCTACTCTAGAACATGCTACAAAGTTAAACTTATTTAGGGGAATATATTAGTGCTGCTCTCAGCCTTGGTTATAGAAACTTCTGAATGCAATGAGCAACAGTTAATGCAGAGACTCATAAATAGGAAAAGTGCTTACAAAAGGACTATAGAGTATTCATCCTTAAACAAGTCATATATAGTGTGGAATACTATGTTCTTGACATGGCATGTCAATTGTGGTCATGATCACGCAATAGTGGCACGAGAAATGTTTATGGTCGTGGTGGGGAGCTCTTAAGGCTCAAACCCTTCCTGAAGAGCTATAAGTAGTTAATGGTTGCTGGGGAATAAGAAGTCATATTCATTAGTGGTACAGACACTGGTAAGCAGAGCTTGCTCTAGTAAACACCTCCCCCACCATGTTCACACAAGCAATCCTAATGAAATTCAGTGGTGCACCAAAAACAAACAAACAAAAACAATATGAATGCAGGAGAGGGACCTGGAAAGGAGAAGTTAAGTGGGAGGGTGAGGAAGATAAGAGGGGATAATGGGTGGTGTGATAGACGATTCCTGACAAATCGGAGAGCATCAGTCATCATATACATGGAAGAGAGGCAACCAGTAGGACTTGTGGTCTCTTATCTTTGGTTCATGTTGTTACTGGGTATAACAACACTGAGTACGTGTGTGTGATGTCTAACAGAGCTGTCTTCACCATGCTAACTTCCTTTTTTGTGTACCAGAGGCCTCTACTGGCCACAGTTAACTTTGCAATCTGTGGGCTGGGCAGATTCTTCCATCCTTCTGAGATGTTGAAATAAGAAGCGGCGGGGCTGCGTCCCCAACACCCCGGCCACTTGGCTAGCTTATGCCCGAAATAACAACACACAAACTGTATTCATTTAAGAACTGCTTGGCCCATGAACTCTAGCCCTTACAGGCTAATTCTCGCACCTGGACTAGCCCATTTCTAATGATGTGTGTAAGCACCCCAAGGTGCGCTTACCGGGAAGAGTCTAGCCTACGTCCATTGTGGGTCTCAGCTTCATGCATCTGCCTCAGAGCGCAGAGCTATCGCGTCTACCCGGGAGAGCTGAGCATGGCGTCCCTGCCCCAGCAGAGCTGTCGGGTCTCTCCGGGAGCAGAGCAGAGTCTGACCTCACTTCCTCTTCCGCCCAGCATCCTATTCAGTTTATTCCACCCACCTATGTTCTAAGCTATGAGGCCAAGCAGTTGGTTTATTATAATTAACCAATTACCTTCCCCCATCACTGAGAACCCTCGATAGTACCCTCCTAGCTTGGCCTTTGAGCTGGTGGTGTCTCCCAAGAGTACTGGGTGGATGGAAAGCAGCCACAGCACCAAGATGAGAATGTATGGAGGACTCATCTTCATACTTTCGAAGAAGTCATCTAGCTGGAGAAACGTTGCTCATTCTTGGACTCCATAGCAGTGAACAGCAGACTGGTGGCCCCAGAAAATGCTCCACCATCTGGTTTCAGGTTCAGACCTTTTAATCTTCATAGCTGCTCCATTAATGAAATATGGTCCCAGCCACGAAGGCATGGCTCTCCCTCTCCTTAATGAACTTCTCAACCTGAGTTCTATCTCCTGCTCCTTATTCCCTAAGAAGATAGACTCTTCAACCCTCCTCCTTCCACGGTTGCCTCTCTGAGCCTTGAGTTCACTCTATATGTCCAAATTGAGGCTCCCCAAAATCTGTCCATTTTCTGGTCTCAGACTTCTGGGGTAACTCAGGTTGTTACCAACAAATACTTTATCCAAAAGGGCAACACACTGTTTCTTTCTGTGTCATATCAGGTAAGAAATTAGCATGTCTCTCTACGGCTTCACCCACATCAGCAGCTAAATTTGAATGGGCTTGTGTTGAGCATGGGTCCCCTTGGTTATCAACTGGGTTACCATTTTGGAAGCAAAATTTGAATTCCCTCTCTGTGTCAGGGTACCACAAAGTTGAGGCTGTGTGTGGCTTACTTCTCTTCATCCACTCTTTCCCAGCACCCTTCTATTTCCTCTGTGGGTTCCTAGAATTTTCCTTCTACTTCTCTCTTTAAAAGAGAATTATATAAACATTAATTACATTGAAATAGAATTTCTTCTACCTACCAACTCATCTGATAATTACTGTAGTAATTTTCAAATAAATATTAAATGAATCAAATTATAATTAAAGGAAATATGATCCCTGAATGAAGGGCCTGGAAAAAAGGTGAAATACTTCTTTATAACAAGCTTTTTTGTCTTCCATGGTATTTTTTTCTTGTAGAAGAAAGAATACAATCTATCCAGATATGTAATGACGAGAGGGAGTTATTAGAGCCACACCCAGGCATAATGACTCGTGCTGGTAATTCCAACATTTGGGATACTGAGACAGGGAGATGTTCGGGACCTATCTTGGCTTCATGGTGAGTTATAAACCAATATGGACTAACCTGTGCAAATAATAATAATAATCTATAAAATCTAAAACTCCAACAGTAACATTTTTATTTAATGAATTTAAAAGTGAAATACCATATTTTTACCCTAAAGTGAAAAGCAAACTAAGCAACTTGAGCTTACTCCTAATACTCATTACGGTATTAGAAGCTCAAATATGTGCAGTCAGGCAACAAAAACAAACAAAAGGCAGACAAATAAATGAAGAAATGATTTTGTCCTTAGAAGAAAACAACATAACTACCTGTTAAGAAAAGTCTCACAATTCTACAACAAAAGCCTAGCTCTAATCACTGATTTCAGCAAGTTTGCAAGATTGAAGAGAAATATACAGAAATCAATTCCATGTACATGTATTAGCAATAAACTTCTGAACACATAAGCTAAGTCATATCAACTTACAGTTGCTTAAATATTAAAAAAAACAGTGTAGATATAAATACACCCAGACACATACAGGATTTGCCTGTTGGAAGCTATAAAACACTAACGAAAGAATCAGAGAAACTCTAAAACTAAAGGAGAGACATTCTTTGTTTGTGAATTAGGAATGATGCCAATTCTTTAAAAATACTGACAAACAGACTTAGCACAATTTCTATAAAAATGCTAGCCAAATGCTTGATATACATAGACAAAATATTCCTAACATTCATGGCACAGAAATTCAAAGAACTCAAGAATTTTGGAAAAGACGCATAAAGTAGGATGAATCACTATTTTCAGTTTCATCACACATTATATGACACAAACAAGAAAGACAAACAAATATCTTAGCATCATCATGTACCATCATACATGCACATAGTCCTAGAAACATGAAGGCTGAGACAGGAGAATGGAGGATTTGAGGACAAACTGTACTGCACAGCAAAATCGACTAAGGGAGAAACATAATATGGACAAATTGGCGAATAGAATTCTTCAAGGGCTCTCAAAGAGATAAGCACAATACAGCTTGTTGGTTTGGGGTAGAGTGTAAAAGGATCAATAAAAGAAATGAACTCTCTCAACAAATGATACTGCAAAAGAAGAGAACTCCACTGAAAGTTTAGGATTTTATATAAAAAAATGAACTCAAACTTATAATGTAACAAGATGTAAGACAGAAATCTATAAAACTCTTTGAAATGTAGGGAAAAGTATAGGCTGGGCAAAGTCTCTTTTGGACTTGAAGCCAAAAGTAAACTCCATGACACAAACGCTATCCGTTGAACTCCAATACCAAGAACATTTGCCCAAGGGGAGATTGTAATAGGAGAATAAAAAGAGGCTTCAGACTGAAGAGACATGTGTGCAAACCACTCATCCCCAGAGTATGCAAAGGAAGCAAGGGACATGCACAGACACGCCCACAGTGGGACTATACAGCTGGCAGGTGAGCCCCTGAAAGGAAGATCAATATTCCACATCGTTGGCTACTATGGAAATACAAACTAAAATCACAGCCGTGCAATCACTCCATACCTATGTGTAAGGCTAAAAATAAAACATACCGACAACCCTGGATGCTAGTGAGGTTGTAGAAAAACTGGATCAAGTGTACATGACTGGTGGGAATACAGAATGGTAGAGTCATTCTGGAAAAGAGTTTGGCAGCTGCTTTTAAGAAGAAAAAAAAAAAGAAAAACTAAACAGTCAACTACCATATGACCCTGTAATTGTACTCCTGGGCATTTATCCCAGAGAAATGAAAAACTTATGTTCACACAAAAAAACTTATTCATCAATGTTTATAGCAGTTTTATTTGTGATCGCCATGAATTGGAAACAACCCAGATGCAATTCAAGGGGGGGGGGGGGGGAAGAAACATCTTTTTGACAAATGTGCTAGAAGAAGTGGATATCTGTGCAGAAAAATACTAAACCTGACCCATACTTCATAATAACCATGAGAATTAACTCAAGATGGTAAACGTAAGTTAAAACTCTAAAGGCCCCAGACAAAAACAATGACAATAGTGTCATGAATGTGGGATGTGCAAAAAAAAAAAAAAAAGGCAGAATAGAAAAGAGCACAAAAACAAATGTGTATGTGCACGCGCCTGTGTATGTGTAAAGGGGAAGCTGTCAATATTTTTAAAGTCTTCTTTTCAAAATGTAAGCTTTACGAAACTGAAAAGGTGCAACACACACTAAGAGAAAAGTATCAGAGACGCAAGCGTAAAGCCATCTTCTAAGGTGGTGAGACGTGTCTACACAAAGCCAGGCGGAGTGCTCCATCTCTATTGTGTGAGATTGTCTACACAAATGGTGCTCCACCCCTGCTGCACATTCGAGATTGAAGCAGGTGCATCGGGAGTTTGATAAGAGATCTAAATACACAGCGAGACCTTGTTTTCAATCACCACCCCACTCAAAAAGGAAGCCAAAGAGCTGTGTGTATGAGACTA
Organism: Alexandromys fortis; assembly: GCF_014885135.2. Classification (NCBI taxonomy): domain Eukaryota; kingdom Metazoa; phylum Chordata; class Mammalia; order Rodentia; family Cricetidae; genus Alexandromys; species Alexandromys fortis. The sequence continues at coordinate 8,051,504 of NW_026067936.1, forward strand.
ATAATACTACAAACCAGTATTTAAAACCACAGGGAAGACACCTCCCACCCAAGGGAAATTCGGGAAAAGAAGCACTTTGTCATTATTCACCTGATACGTGAGATTCAAACCACAGCAAGTTACTGTTACATGCGTTATCTTTAATATTACAAAGATAATAATACTAAATCACTGGCTAGAAGATACCACAGCTGGGACTATCATTAAGTAGGCAGGGAAAGTACAAAATAGTACAACCCATTTTGAAAGCCGACCACTCCTTGAGAGGGTAAATGTATAGCTGCTTTTATGATCAAGAATCTCACTCTAGGCAGTCATTACCCAAGAGAAACTGAAGCATGAATTTATACAAACTGTATCCGAATGCTCATGGCATCTTCCCTCACAGTATCTCAAAACTGGAAACTACTCAGCTATCTACGCTCCGTCGCATTCATACACAGGGAAACGGACAACTGAAACATGGAGCAGTGTGTGGGGATCTCAAAGGCACCAAGCTGAATTAAGATCTCAATAGAAAGCAGTGCCCATCATTGCAGTGATAGCATTCCAGTCATAAGAAACAGAGTAGTTGGCCGGGCGATGGTGGCGCACGCCTTTAATCCCAGCACTCGGGAGGCAGAGGCAGGCGGATCTCTGTGAGTTCGAGACCAGCCTGGTCTACAAGAGCTAGTTCCAGGACAGGCTCCAAAGCCACAGAGAAACCCTGTCTTGAAAAAACCAAANAGAGAAACCCTGTCTCGAAAAAACCAAAAAAAAAAAAAAAAAAGAAACAGAGTAGTTTTGGTGACAAATTGCAGCCACCACCTCTGTAAGTAGGAAAGCAGGAGGTAGTATGTGGAGGCTGAAGAATTCTCTGGACGTGGGAGACTTAGAGAAGCCTTTTGGAATGGAGAGTTTCATTTATATCTCAATGGAGAGGATGTTCCCAAGAATATGCACACATCAATTTTAATTTTTAAATAAATTCATTTATTCATTTATTTTGCATCCCAACCACAGTTTCTCCATCCTTTTCTCCTCCCAGTTCCCCCACCTCTCTGATGCAACCCCCCAATCCACTCCTCCTCCATTTCTTTTCAGGAAAGAGCAGGTCTCCCATGGAAATAAACAACACATGGCATATCAAGTTGCAGGAAGACTAAGCATCTCCCCATGTATTAAGGCTGGGCAAGGTGATCCAGTATGAGGAATAAGGTCCCAAAGGCCTGTAAAGGAGGCAGAGACAGCTCCTGTACCCGCTGTTAGAAGTCCCACACGAAGACCAACCCACACAACTGTAACGTAAATGCCGAATGCCTAGGTCAGTCCCATGCAGTCTCCCTGGCTGTTGGTTCATTCCCTGTGCACCTGTCAAGCTTTATTTAACTGAACACTTAACACTGGATTTACTCGAATATAAATTATACAGCCCTGGAGATACATCTAAGTTGTGAGACAAATACTTAGGATCTGCAGGCTTTGGGCCAAGTTCCCAGCATTCCAAATATGGCTTCTCAATAAAAAGTGCTTTATTGCTCTGTGTTGGTAACAGGTGACATTATCTATATCTTTTCTCCTTATCACCCCAACTCGTCCATCATGGTGTCCCACAGCAGAGAACAAACTGAGGAAACCATGAGTTGAAATGAGATTTCTTAGAGCCTTACACAGTTCAGCGATGGACGTCTTGAGCCGTGCTGTGGCGTTTCTCTGGGCTGCCACCAGAAAATCAGGAGCTGTGTGTGTTACTCACTTCTTAACACCGCCCTCTGCACAAATGGCCATTTTATTTTAGAATGTGGAACAGTGGAATAGAAGGCAAGCGGCCTGATTTAGGGAAGCCGCATTTTAGCCAATGTGAGAAGTTCTACATTATCTGAGACAAGAGGAGAGCTGAGATAGAGATTTGTGAGAAGCCAAAATAACTCCAAACTGAACGATGGAACAAAAGTCCAGCCTCCTGCTCCAGCAGCTTATGACAGAGCCAGCAAGAAAGGGCTTAAGCAATCACCACCTTTTCCCTTTGGGCTCCTAAGTTTTACCCACCTTTGGGTAGAGGGCAATAATAGACACAGAAAAAAAAATGTGAGAAAAAGCCAGGTGGTGGGATTCCCAGTACTCAGGAGGCAGAGACAGGCAAAGCTCTGTGAGTTTGAGGCCAGCCTGGTCTACACAGAGAAACACTGTTTTCAAAAACAAAACAAAAAAAAAAGAAGAGCAATTTCCAGGTTTGAGGCAACTTGAAAATACTAAGCATCCTAAAGTATGCCAATAGATATCCCAGAGACATGGCTCCATTCCCTCTTCTTCTTTATCATCATCTGATCACACATGTACAAATGATGCCTTATAACTAAAAAGATTCTTTTAAAAAGCTACTGAACCGCCATCAACCAAAGCAAACGTTCAACCTTTTCTCTTCCCTGGTTTTACAAATGCATTGCTAGTGCCCTGACCCCACAAACCCAGGACTCAATGCTCACTTAAAGCTGACTGCTGGGGTGCTGTAATGAGAAGAAATGTGTAACTGACTTCAGAAGAAAGAAGCCAGCTCAGAGCACGCGTGAAATCTACGCGACACTGCGGTTCTTTTCGAAAGTCTAAAGCACATGGGCACAAACCAAAGGAGTAATGGGTTTTGCTCTCTGAGGCCATACTACTCTTGATTAATCCCCATTGGCCCTTTGCTTCCAATAGATGTTAAGAGGAAACAAAACAGACCACAGGATAATCCTTGGGGGAGCAGACGGAATGATGCTGGAATGACAGCAAGCATCAGTATTCTACCTCTGGGTTGGGAAGGACACACGTTGTTGTGTAAGAGCTCGTCACTGCTTCTGCACATGTGGCTCTGAGCTGTCCCCGACAGGCTGCAGTGTCCATTATTCATGTCCCCTGCACTCCTCAGTTAAAGGCCAGCTTGGGAAAAGCGATGACCTGCTTCCCAGCCAGCACCCACTGACTGTTTCTTCGGCTTCTTCCTCCTTTGTCATCAATAGACCGGCTGTTGGCCAGGTGCCTGGGAAGACTTCCCAAAGATGTATAAATCACTGGGTATCATGTGCACATCAGCACAGCTACTTCTGGGCTTGAAGGACAATCAATAATGTGATTTTAATAAATACGTTATACAAAAGAGTGATCTCTTCCTATGAAATAAGAGCCATGCATTGAGGCCCCAGGTGCCTACTCTCAGAAGCATCAACCTGGGTAGAAGAAGAAGAACCTGCTGCTGGGTCTGCCTGGAGCTCTGGGGCTGTGCTACACAAATACTGCTCTCGTGGACTTGGCCTGTCAGCCGTGCAAGGGATTACTGAGGCATAAGGTAGTGAAACAAGCAAGCGAAGTTTCCTCTTGATCTTGCATTCTGCTTCAAGGTCATTCTCCTCCCCTGGGCCTTCCATATGACCACCTGCCTCCTGGACCCTGAGAAAAAATTCTTCCCCAGTGTTCAGGAAGCAAAGGTGGTTCTTTTGGAGCAATACCCCAAGAACTGAGACCCTGTTCATTCTTCAGAGATGGTGGAAGAGTTGGCGATGGAATCCCCTATCCCAGAAGAACCACTGGGCATCCCTAAGAGCCAAGTGAGTCCTCACTGCTGGCTGCAGTATAAAAGAACTCCGTGCTTCATATACAACATTTGACTAACTTTTCAAATGTATAGTAAGGTATATTGACTAGTTATACCTAAACCCCTAGGAAGCGGAGCCAGGATTCATTAAGCCCTAAGCAAAGTTTTCTAAAATTCACATCCTGAAAATAGCAAGGTTCCAAAACCACCTTATCTATTTGCTGTAAAGTATAATGTGTAAATGAGATGGAACTGGTGGATAGTCATTTGGATGAGCAAGCTACAAAGGAACGACAGATGGGAGAGCCTACAGAGCAGCACAGTACACAGAAGATAGATCTGAATTCATGCTCCACTCAGTGACCTTAAACAAGGAGGCCCTCAGTGTCGAGATTCACAGCTACAAAGTCCATTCCTCAAAGCTTGTAAGTAGCAGGGATTACTCTGTTACGACGTCATACCAAACTCTCTGTCAGACAGATATCTTTATAAAACTCAGAGCTACACTTAGATACAAGAAAGAAAAACCTCCGGCACACACGGGGCCACATAGGTTAGTATTCCCTGCTGAGACTCTGAAGGAAATGAGGGAACAACCAGTCATCAGTGGGCAAAATGCCCAGAAAGTCAAGGCCTGTGCAGGACAGGAGCTGGGGACACAGTTGCAGTTAGCAAGGGCGATGAGGCTAAGCATGATCACAGAGTGACAGAAACAGTCAGATACCATTAAGTCCTGCCGCTTTCTCTAGCAAGGACCTCACTTTCCACTAAGTACCAGAGAATAGCGTCAGGGAGAGAGCAAAGTCATCCTGGCTCCATTGTCTACACAACAGCTTGTGCTCAATAAAGACAATCGGAATGACTGTTAGGAAACCACATGATAAAAGGGGGGCTTACGTACATTATATCATGTCTTCATTTTTCTATTTGAATAGGTAAACCAAGGACATCTATCCCTAACAATCTTTGTGCTTGAACTGAGAATCGATCCGTGGAATAGCTCTAGTCATTTGAAAGGGATGTGCAATCATCTAGGACTTTTGTCCAGAGAATAGCAATAGTGAATGTCTGCTCATCAACCATGTGCTCACAGAAATTTTAAGATCCTTACAGAGAACATCTTCTCAGTAGGAGCGCAGTCTCTATACTGCGACAAGGCAGATGTCAATAATATGAGTTAAGCATCCTTATTTGTCAGATACAAAATACGTAAACACACAGTTCAGTTCAAAACCTCTTTGGAACAAACACTACCCAATGTTCACACAAGTTATGTCCAGTCTCCCAGAAATATCCTATGCCCTGACTATGAGATCTGCTATTACTATAAGAACTGAACAATGGAACATTCCAATAGAGTGGATAAAGGGGCAAAGAAAAACCCTCACCGGAAACTGAAATAAAACACTTTTTGTTTTTCTTTCCTTAACTAAATTTTTGATATGTTATATACAAAGAAAGAAATACAATATAGTTGAGATGTTTTCTCCCTGTATCGCCTCTTGGACATGTGACTTTTTGGATAGTCAGCCCTATCAATTCAATAATTAGAGCAGTGGTGCTGGTCCAAATAGGTACCAGAGTCTCCACTGATATTTTATTGCATGATTCAGTTGATTTAATAATAGAAGACAAATTACAGCTCCTTAATTGACCTAAGTTTACTTTTTAAAGGAAGTAATTAAATCTCAAAAATCCCTAGGCTTTTCTCTAGACAGTTCTTCAAGTTTGTGTTTAACTTTCTAAGATCGTACAATAGGGACCTAAGATTTAATTTCAAAATAGCTGAATACATGTTAGGGGAGATAATTGGTGGTATAGTTTTATCTCCCCTGGGAAGGCTTTTTACAATGACTGATTTTACAATGGAAGATGATTTCTGCGCATGTGTTTATTTACTTCTGCATTGCAGGAACCAGAATCCAGGGCCCTCCACACAGGACAACTGTTCTACAATATTGCCCCATACTCTTAGCCCTAATTTTTGCTATTGTCTTTCAGATATAATGAATGTCATTTGGCACCTGGAAAACAAGACTACTTACAAAGTTGGCAAAATGTGTATTTGAAAGTAGCTTGCTAATAAAACAAAAATATCAGGGCTTAGAGAAATGGTCATCTGACATAGTGCTTGCCTTGTGAATCAGTGTAAAGGATCTGAGTTCATGTCACCAGAATTCATGTAAATCCTGGCCTAATAGCACATTCCAATATTCCTACCAAGACATTAAAAAACAGAGATCTACTCAGTGGTAAACAATAAAGATCCCACTTCACATATGATAAAAAATTGATTGGCAACTGAGGTTGTTATCCGACCTCCACAAACATATAGCATGTTCATACCTAAACACACACATACACACATACAAGAAAAAAGATAGAAAATACCACTAACAAAATAAAGACGTACTGAAGCATTATAGCCAGCTATTAATTCATAGAATCCTTGTTTGCTTAAACTGACTGGAATTTTAAAGACATTTAGGTCAGTCACTAATATGATGGCCAGCTTGGGAAATTTCAATGAGGACATAATTGAGAAATTACCATTTGCTTGTGGAGTCTAGAAGAACATTCTTGCTGCTGCTCTCTTTCTTTGGGATTCTCTAGGGTTTTAAGTTTCAGTCCCACCCTATTATTGCAAAAGCTAAAACCTCAAGCCACCCTTAATTCATCTCTTCCTTGCATACCTACATCTATTCCTTTGGGAAGTGCATCAGCTCTACCTCCAAAACACATCTCAAGATGGACCACATTCCCCTCATCCAAATCCAAATGACAATTCCTCTAGACTGGATTACAGATGTCTGGCGTTTAACAGATGTTTAATATTGGCCAAGTATAGCATGAACAAAATCCTAATTGGTCCCATTTGCCAGTCTTTCTACGCCCCTCCCCTGCCTTCAGACTGCCTTCTGTAAACAGTCTGATATTGTCAATATAAAACAGGGAACGTCTCATTTTCCTCTGCTGAGTTCTCAATTCACTCTCATCAAATTTGGAGTAAGATGTCAAATCTAATCCTCTTGTCTATGAAGCCTTCCATCCCCTCCATTCTTCCTCAATCATCCCAAGCATTCTACTTCAACATAGACTTTTTTCTCTTCTTCACTCAGAACATCATTTTTTTTCTGTTATAGTCTGGATGTGGGTGACTCCCAAAGGTTCATGTGTCAAAACCTTGGTTTCAGGATGACATTATCGTGAGATACTGTGGACCTTTAGGAGGTGGGGGTCTAGTACAAAGGGCTTAAATCATTAGGTATTTTCTCCTGAATAGATATTTGGATTCATTACCAGGATTTAGCAATTTTTCTACCACGTGTGCTCCCTATCGTTGACATCCTGCTCCCCAAACCAGATGCATTGAGTCTTCTTGATCTTGAAATAGGAGCTCCAAAATTGTAAGTCAACATAAGCTTTTAGTAGTTTGTTCAACTCATTTATATTTCCTAGTAGTATCCTAATAGTAACACAAAGCTAGCTCGCACGCCACCGTTATTACTCTTTCTTCTAGCTCTAATCACTACCCTGAACAGATAAACAGACCTCTCTATGCTCTTACCTCACGTCAACCCTTTTGCCATCTTGCTCCTGTCCCCATCAGATCTCTGGATTGAATCAGATGGCATCAGCCACATCTTCCTTATTACTAAAACCCAGCTGTCTTCTTCCTTAGTTATTCTCTCAGAATATTTGACACTGTATACCCTTCTTTGTTTGAAACACCCACTTCTTTTTTCCCCTGAAAGTAGCCATATTATTGTCCTCCTAGAAGGTGATAGGAGGAAAATAATATAATAATAAAATAATAAATGATCCTCCCAGACGGGTCCCTTCCCTTGCACAGTAGCAAAAGTTGTGGTTCTTTACTCTGGGATCTGATTCATGCCAATCCTTGAATCCGGACTTCTCTTCTAAATTTCAGACTCATAATCCTAACTGCCTTTTAACACTCCTTTTATCAACTATCACAGGAAAGGTAAGTGTATGTCCAAACCAACAACATGATCCATGCACTGATTTTTTTTTAATTAACCAACATTTAAGTTTGTAAAACCTGACTTGTTCTCTAGGTGCTTGTCATCTCCAAAATAATAGAACCACCTATTTTATGTCATAAATATCTGTGTAACTTTTCATATCTTTCTAGCCTCATACCTCCTCATATCAAGAAATTCAATGAATTCTACCCATATTCCCTTGTTGTATGCATGCCTCCAGCTCTTCTACCAACACCTCTACTTTATCATCTCTGTGGATTATTGAACTAACACTATGTCAGTATCTTCTCCACACTATAATTATAGCCATGTATACACATAGTACAATTCAACAGGCCAGCTGAGCCCTGCCAGGGTGAGCCCCTACCTACAGCAAAAGTTCTAGCATGTCTCCGTGGTGCTCCCCCACTGTCTGCCCCCCAGCCATGTCTCATTTCTAAGATCCTACCTACTGCAAATCCTTGACAAATGCTGTTTTCCATTCCGAGAACACTGCTCCCCTCCTCAGCCAGGTTGCCCATCCGACTTCTGAGTAGTAGCCTAGGGGCCATTTCTTCAATTATAACTTCTTTTACTCAATGTATTCTTCTGCCCTTAGAGTTGGGAACTAATTAACTTGACATAAGATTATATAAACTTCAACTTTTAAAATGTAGCATACAGAGAGAACCAAAGTGACTCAGAGCTGTGAAAAGCGTTACAGTAGTTTATAAAGTGTCTTATACAGAGTATGTAGTCAACAAATACCATTAACCTTTCTTAAATGCTCTGACTCCTATCTGACTATGCAGGGCCAAGAACTGCTATAAAATGTACTTGGGGAATAGAAATTGTAGAAGAGCATCCCTTTCTTCCATCTCCAAAGGAAAAGCATTTGATTAGCAGTAGAGAGGCCATAATATTTCAATGTGTACAGCTTCCAAGTTATTACATCAGTTTCTCATAGAACTCATGACCCGAGATTCATATATTCCATCAAATACTGTCAAGTTATGTAAGTAGTGGAGGAATAGAGGCAGTGAAAAAGAACTGCTTCTTGCACTAGGAGAAAGTTGGGAAAAGTAGAATCCCTTTATCAGTCAAGTGTTTCTGAATGATGATAGAAGACATTTATATTAGGCAGTGCTCTTTTGATAACTCAGCATTTGTTTTAATATAGAAATGTAACTAGACACCATGAATTATCATACTAAAACTTTAATTAATTGGAGAAAACAATTTTGAGTTACTTGTAGATGATAGCAGCATTGAAGCTATGAGGCTCTTAGGACATTATAGTTAGTGACTCAACTGTTCAGTATATTTGAGTTTTAGAAATTGTTTTCTAATTATTTGGTTCACCTTTCTTTCACATATCACCATTCAGGGCAGAAAGTTATGGAAAACTATGAAACAGACAGATTTCTGTTTGTGTGTTTGTATTGTTAAAAATCAAATGCATACATAATTCCCTTCAATATGAAAGTATCAATGATGACCCATTGGGGCACCGTGCTTTATTCTTCCCATGGAATGTTCTCTGCCAGCAGAACCTCTATGGGAACAATTTACATAGGAGGATGATCTAGGAAACATGGGGAAATGAATTAAGAATGCAGTTCTTCAATTTGACTAATTATAATTTTTCTCTTCTGTTATCAGTTCATTTTTAGTACATAGAATTTCATTCCCTGGGAGCCTATATTTAGAATTTCTATATTTAGAAAAGGTGCTTCTCTTCAAATCCTCCTTTGGAGAAAACAAATGCTAGTAGTGACACAAGTAAAGAGTAAAAGCCAAATATAGCAAGGACCATCCAACTGAACACTTAACTGTTTGGTTTTCACATATCCTGTACAAGCGTGAATTTCATGGCTACTTGATCAGTGAAAAAGAAGAGGAGGGGGGAAGGAGTGGGGAAGAAGGTTAAAGAAGAGAGGAGAGAAGGAGGGAGAAAGGAGGAGGAAGTAGAGGAGGAGAAGGAGGTAGAGGAGGAGGGAGAAGAGAAGAGAAGAGAAGAGAAGAGAAGGGAAGGGAAGGGAAGGGAAGGGAAGGGAAGGGAAGGGAAGGGAAGGGAAGGGAAGGGAAGGGAAGGGAACAGGAAGAGGAAGGGGCAGAAGAGGAGGAGAAGTGAGAGGATAAAGAGGTAGAAAAAGAGGTGACAGCAAGAGGAGGAGGAAAATGATGAGTAAACATTGTGGCAAAAAGCTACAACAATGTCCTCATTTGCAAACACAGAATTTAACAGATATAAAGAGTCCATTTATAATTCCACCATCTATGATGGATATGGATATACACATTGCCTTCTGTGTATTCCAGATCTATAACTCTTCCCCTTATACTAATAGCATAGATGTTTAGATGTTTCAAAACACTGTAGAGGAGTGTTTTAAAACAAGAAAAGATAAAGCAAAAGCAATAAAACATTATAAAGCAAAACAAAACATAATAGCGCAGATATTGTTCAGTTAAAAAAAATAGAGGGTATGTAGAGAAGAAAACCTTACTAATCTGTCTTTAAATTTTAAATTGTATATGTTCTATTTCAATTTTCCTAGTTATAAAAGTCAAGCACATATATAGAGCATAAACATATAATAAAATATAGAAAGTGATTGTTCTATTTTGTATGTGTATATATTTATTTTTCCTCAACTCTTCACTTTACTGTACTGGAATGGGAATCCTATTAATTAAAATCAGAGACTGGCAATTACTCCTTTTTGAAAAGATAATAGAGGTATGTGAATTAAGGCAAGATTAGGCAATTTACTATGAATGTGTTTTGTAAATTTTCTGTGTTAGAACACATCACATTTGAAGACAGTAAACTATGAATGACCATTGTGGCAATACTTGGGGCTACCAGACTTTTATATACCAGTCTTTTATACATTTTATATACTTGTATTTTTCTTGAGTAGACAGCATAGTACTCCTCCACCTTCAATGTTTTCCTTAACATTTAAACAGCATTTTCTTCTTTGTTAAAGTCCTAATAAACAGGTTAATGGTTGTATGATGCATCATGAATATTTATCAACATTTTCAAAAATTTTATTTTAATGATCAATATTCAATTTAATTTTTATCTGTAGGGGGAAACTGCAATTAATATCTTTATGCAAAAATCTTTGCATTTCAGTCTTATGTAGAAAAGCTTTTGGGAAGAGGAATTATGGGTAAGGTAAGCTTCCTTCTGTGTATGTAAAAAGGAGTGGGCATAGCCAATCTCAGGGACTGAACAGGCTAAAAGCATTGAATATGGACCTTCACCAACACACACACACACACACAAACATTGAAAGAGGAAGCACCTAAAGAGAGGAAGGAAGGTGAATAGATTCTAAAGTTATTTCACCTCTTCTATAATATTGGCCCTTCCTCTGTTTTCTTTACACATAAGGTTCTGCTTCTAGTAACTAGGCCTTATCCTAAAATTATCATTGATTTAAATAAGCTGCAAAATTATGAGTTAAAAAAGAAACACAAAGTCTGTGTTTGCTTTTAGTGTTGCATGCATTCCCAATTGAGAACAAGGCAAGAAGAGTGGCCTCGGGGAGGCAGTACAAGACACAGTCTAAATAGATATTGCATGGATTCAAATGCTGCTCTCATCTCTTACTATGTGACATCAGCAAGATATTTAACTACTCTATGTCTCAATTTCCCCATGTATGATTATTTTTTGGTGGATACTTGAGTACCATATTTGTTGTCATCATCATAAATGAAGTTTGGATGGTATGCTTAGTCCAATTTCATTCTTATTCGTTGACAACTTTATTCATGTCTATGACAAATTTTGAGACCAACCTTTACTATATGGGAAGATTGTTGACAGAAAATAAATCAGAATAGCAGGAAAGCTAATTTCTCACCTTGGTATTTGAATTTGAAAGAAGAATTGCAAGTTTTGCAAGGCTGTTCAAAGAACAGCAGGAACAGAATTAAAGTTAACTTTTCAAAGAGTTGCAGGCACAGAATTTAAAGACAAGGCAGTAGGTTCAACAAGATGAACTGTCCTTCATTATCCCTTAAAAAAAGCATTCAGACCCCAGACTAAGAAGATGCTGAAGACAAGGGTCTAAACACACTGAGGTGCCACCAATACATTGCTATTTGACAAGTTGGTATGGGAGGTCCTTCTGTGTGTTGCTTTTCTTGGTTAATGAATAAAGAAACTCCCTTGACTTGTTGATAGGGCAGAACTTAAGTGGGCAGGAAAGACAGAACTGAATGCTGGAAGAAAGAAAGGCAGAGTCAGAGAGACATCGTGGATCTGCCACCAGAGTAAGACATGCTGCCAAAACTTAGCTGGTAAGCCACTGCCATGTGGCAATGCATAGATTAATAGAAATGGGTTAAACTAAGATGTAAAATTTAGCCAATAAGAAGTTAGATCTAATGGGCCAAGCAGTGTTTTAATTAATACAGTTTCTGTGTGGTTCTTTCTGGGCTAAGCTAGCTGGGTGGCCGGGAAGAACAAGCAGGCCCTCCTCCTACAATAACTGAGAAAACTTCATCTAAGGTTACATGTGTTACAGTCCCACACTCACCTCAAAATTATCCAGTGTTAAAAGGAGGTTCTTTGAATCTCTTGTACAGCTTGAGAGACAGAGAAGCCTAAGAATTAGACCAGCTAGCATGACTAAAATGCTAAAAGGTGGATAGAAGGTGCTTACAGTTCCAGTGTCTACTATCTAGCAGAAGCACCTAAACAGCAGAGAAAGCAAAGTCAATGGAGTCAAGAAGAACATTTGCCTACACATCACATAGACCCTATAGCCTTCGATGCTACTGGTAAGACGTTAATGATTGAATTCATTAAGCATTTGGAAATAGTACCTGTGTTCATATCTAGATCACTATAGAGATCCTACCGTTCCTAAGTATATGAAAAAAAATTGTCCACACTGAAAATAAACCTGGAAGTAATTTGGTTCTCTTCTATAACTTCTCTCCTGGCATCAGCTTCCTTGTAAAACAAGGGAATGCTGGAAATGTGATATTTCTTTGAAAGCCAGAGACAGGACCTGTGTCTAGCTACTTCTACATTACTGTCAGAATCCAGAACTGTGCCTTGAATGTAACAAACAAAACCTCATATTCCAGGAAGGGTTATTCTGATTTTGAACTGTTTTTCTGCTGAGCAAATTCTATCCCACTTGTTCATTATTAATAAATTCAGCTATGAAAATTGGATCGCTCAAGAACTCTCAGGAAAAGCAAACACTTAAATCTCCAAAGCAGTAATGTAGAGAGGCATTAGCCGTCTCAGCGCTTTCCCGGGAAAGTTTGCACAAATTCATTCTTCTAGTTGGTGGTCACGCATTTCAACATTATCCTGGGGCAGATTTTGTACTCCCCAATTCTAAATATGCATCACCCTTCTCTATTTTCCCTCCTACATTTGATGCTGTTGTGCCAACTTATAAGGTTTATTTCATGGAGGAACATCCCTTGGATTCAACCAAGTTCATGCTGATTTATCCAAGCACAGGAGACATAGAACTGAAACCACTGCCAAGAGCCAGCCCCAGTATAGCTCTAAAGCTCTGCCCTCTGCTGCTATAATCTCGTAATGGTAAATTAGTTGGTAGACATTTGCCAATGATGTATCTCTCCCTTTGTTTGACTTCTGTGCCTTTGTCCTATAATAAGATCATTTAATAAGTACCGACCGTATTAGCTGCTATGAGATATATATATATGAGCTTCTGTATGTTCATGGCAAGTGTGAGAGGTGAGAGGTGGTCCTCCTGAGAGAATTTCACTCTAAACTAAAGTAATGGAACTCCGTGAGATAAATTCCCCCAACAGATCTAGCAAACTACAGAGCCAGGCTTCCAACCCTGACTGGACTCAATTCAATTTCCAATGTTCAAATTACAATGTTTCTATAAGGGAAAAAACTCACATTTTTTTGGATAAAGAGATCTCTTCTCAGATACCAATCTCAGTGTGAGAAAAATGGAGATGATTCCTCTCAGTTCTTGGGTCACCTTAACCTACACGTGTTCAATACAGCAGTCTGAGCAGCTTTGTAACTGCCTCTACAATTTAATCTCCCGCACTGAAGGACTGTGTCACCACCCTCTTGCATCTGTCCTTCAGCGTGCTGAACAGTTGAACTCAACAGCTTTCCTCGGGTCAAATGTACTTGTACAGGGCCTTCTCTGTGGCTGGGGAAGAGACCTGGCTACCTCTTCTAATCCCTCAAGCCTTGCAAAAATACTTTTAATTTTAATTCTTTTAAAAGTAATTTTAATTTAATTCCCTGAAAATTAATCAAGTCAGCTGTGTCTTAAATGTTAAGTGCATTTTTTTTAACTTTCAGAAAATCAACTCTCGTTGGTTTCTGTTATTGAAATTTTAAAATTCCCAAAGCCCATTTATTAAGGTCTTCATATCACAGAATCAGGAAGCTGGCTTGATTTCAAAGTCTACACATTCAACAAAGGTAGACCAGTTTAGTATTTTTTTTAGTCTGGTTGATCTTTTGTGTTACAAGGGAAATGCTGAGGAAGATATTTTCTATAATGACCAAGGAAGGAGATGACACAAACTACCATTGCTAAAAACAGTCTGTGCTCTTTTCACAATGGTGATTGGTTGAACACATGGCTTGGGCAGGATAGGGAAAAGTTGGAGCAAGCAGAATGTTTAGAACCTCATAATGTAGTTACTTACTCTGAATGGTCACCTAGGTCATGTCCAGTCACCACCTCCCTCAAAAAAGTCATATCTATATGTCTACCAAGATGAATATAAAGTCCAAAGGAATATATATTCCTCTGGACATAGATAGATAGATAGATAGATAGATAGATAGATAGATAGATAGACAGACAGACAGATGATAGATAGATAGATAGATAGATAGATAGACAGATAGACAGACAGATGGTAGATAGATAGATAGATAGATAGATAGACAGACAGACAGACAGACAGACAGATGAGCATATAGATAAACTGACCTCTGGAGACAAAGGGAACAAAATGAAAATAAACGTCAGGCTGTCTGATTAGGTGCGAACAGGAGATAATTTCCATTGTTAGCCAATATACTAGAAAAGGAAAGTAAGGGAAAGTAAAATATAAAGAAATCGTGTCCAGGGAAACTAAAAGAAGAAATAATTCCTACAAAATGTTTAGGAAAGCGATTAGTACAATGTTTTATAAAGACAGCCTATTGTTTCTTCTCCTTACAGGTTTTAGACTCCAAAACGTGCATCTATTCATTAATCCCAGAACAAGAATGAGTGAGCAGAAGAGATGGAGCAGAAGCTCCCAGCATCATCAGGCAGCCTTCAGTAATACCTGAATACATCACTCCAAATGCCAGGTTTGTGTCCAGAGGCAGGTCTGCCTAGCAAAGAAAAAAATGATCACAGCTCAAAGGAATCTTGGCAGAAACTTACTGTGCCTCAAATGTGATGTAACTGCAATTTACACGCTCACGTGGTAAGCCTTGTAAGAGTTGATCTCTATGGACAGAGCAGTGGTCACCTTCACTTTCTCAACTTCAGAATGAAGCCTTTTCCAAAGGAAGCCAAATTTTACAAAGCTACAGGGTTTCTGCAGGAGCTCAAACTTTGCAAGTCTTAGAAAGAATAATCCCTGGCACTTTTTCTAACAGTTTCATTACTCTGGGAAATAAAAAACTATAGTCTTAGTGTCCTTGGTGTAAAAGTATTTGTATAAGTTTTAAAGCAAGACTTTCCAAAGTTTCTAAAATTACCCCACAATTCCCATAACTCACATATAAGAAAATCTACATATTATGTAAAAATAATTCTCTTAGAAAGTCACACAAGAAAAGCATACATATATGTAAAACTATGTATGTAGGTTCATATATATGTACACATAGTATACATGTATATGTGTATTTCTGTATGCATATAAATAAAAAACAACATTTATAGCTTGGTTATGACCATGATAATTAGTCTCACCAAACCAGAATAATAAAATTACATTCAAAAGCAAACACACTAGGTACTTAAGCTTGTTGTGATTAAAAATAATAACAATATATGGATCTTTCCATTTTCTAAGCGTACAACAACTTGAGCATCCCTAACCAAAAATACTGAACTCAAAAATGTTCTAAAATTAAATATTTCTTAAGCACTGACATGATGCTATAAGTGAAAAAATCCATTTAATGAATTTTGTTTCATGCACAAAAATCACTGAAAATATTACATAAAAATTGCCTTAACACTGTGTGGAAAATTACATATATGAAACATAAGTATATTTCGTGTTTGGAATTCCATCCTATCTTCAAGCTGTCTAATTATATAGATGTATTTTAGGAGCCAAAAATTATCAAAATCCAAAACCCTTCTGTCTCATTTGAGAAGGGGATATCCAACCTGTACACATAGCCACTCCTTCAACCCTCGCTTGGCACAGTCATACAACAGAATGCTGTTGTGCTTTAGAAAAGTACAGGAAGCAGCACCCAAAAGAGCAGTAGCATCTCATTCTACTGACGAATAGCATTCCTGCCATGGACCAGTGAATGCAAGTCTCCCATTCTCCTTTGGCCAAATGGTTTTATTTTTGTGGGCACCCTAACCCATTACTCCCCTCATACCACTCTATTTTAAGCTTGGAGAGGTATGCTAAGAAGACAACTTGTCTATGTGACTCAAAGTTTGCAAGGCTACAAGGAATATATACAAAACCAGAAGGCAAAGATTGTACATATCTAAAGAGTTTCCTCACTGAGTAAAAGAAGAGCCCCCTTAACACTTCAAATCAAAGCCAGTGATGCTCATTTGTCCATTTTTTTTTTTTAGAAATCCCAAGCCCCAATTCTAGAAGTCAATGAATAAAGAACAGCACTCTAGTTACCTCTGTTTTTAATTCACATCTTTAAACTCTGTACGGATCCTTACAAAACCCATCCCTCTGCACATATAAAACTGTACTTTCTCCTGCAGCTGAAGCATCCTAAGAAGGCACACCTTGCATCCAGCTTGCCCTCCTCCAATACTGTGGTTCTGGGTAGTGAGTTAGACGTAGCTCTAACGATGGGAATGTGAATGCCATGTGAGCCCTGACTTGGGGCAAGGTTTTGAAAAGCTGAGTCGCCTGCCTGTGTCTTTCCCTACTCACCTCACCAGGAACGCAAAGATTATTCTCTATGGCCAGGTTAGGAGTGGGAGGATGGGAGGAGATAACTAGCCTGGCACATGGCAGCCAGTTGCCACTCCAGGCCACTCTCAATTATCAGGCCCCATTTCTAAGAAGGAATCAGTTTGAGCCCCCAGCCTCACTGTCATCCTTCAAAAAAAAAAAAAAAAGAGCACTTAAGAGAGCAGCTGCATTGAGAAAATGTGGCTTCTCCTCTAGATAGATGACGGCTTGGGTCATGACCTGGGTGACCTTTGAGAATTTCCTAGCTGATGAGGTTCTAACGAGTCTACTCACTCAAACCTTTCCTCATCCCCACCAAGGCATGTGTTCAACTCATCACCGTTTTAAAAAGATTGTATTTGGCAATGGTAGTCAGTGACTTCCTTTTCCTTGTCATTAGATACAGAATAATGACAATTAGTATAATTCCTTCTAATTTAAAAAAATATGTATGATCCACATATAGGAAATGCTTAAATTCTAAAGAATTTGAGAATCAGACTAGAAAATAGATGTTATTTGTTTTTTTTAAAAAAAAAAATCTATGATTTTTATCTGCATTAAAACTTTAGAAACCAGGAGATCCATCTTCAATTTTAAACTTCAACACCTGTTTTGTTTTCTTAGTCTTTTCCAGATGTTTCCTCAGGTATTTGCTCATTCTCATTTTGCTTCCAGAGATTAGAAAATGTGTTCATTGTTAGATGCTGGGCCAGGACTGAACTTGTAGAAAAGAGAAAACTTCTGTCTGAGAAATGTCCCAACCATTTCATTCCTTGTCCTCACTTGTAACCTCTGTGTCCTTTGGCTTCTGTAGCTTTGCATTGTGTTCCTTCCGTAATGCCTCTGCCCCGTCTCTGTCTTAGGATGCAATGGCTGATTGACACCTGCAATGCTGACAGAGGCTTGGAGTGCTTCTTCACATATGTGTGCAGAGCTGGACACCTGGACTAAGGTCAAATGCTTCTTGAACAACGTGGCAATGGTCTTCTGGAGACGGTGGGCTGATCCAGTTTATGTGGAAAGTCTAGATGGTGAATTTTCTGTTTAATATCTAAGGATTCAGAGTGGTATAAAGAGACATGGCTGTGGCGACATACTTTGGACTCTATACCCAGTCCACCTCTGCCTCCCAGCAGCTCACTGCTTACTGCTGAGCTTAAACGGTCTAAACTTAAAGAGGTTTAAGACAAAGTGCATGTGTGTAGGCTTGGAGCCTAAGAAGAGTATATTTGGATAAGAGGCATACTTAGCACCTTACAGTCTAAACTTACTCATTGGAACTTAAATTAGAGATTTACCTTTATAGCAAAAAAAAAAATCTCTGGACTCGAGGAATTGGGATTTGAAGTCATGTGCACTTGTATCTGTGTATGTAGACAGTAGGATCGATCGTACACATGAGCACTTAAAAAGCTTTATACTTTCATCTCGAAATGCAGCTTCAGTAGAGTGTTTTGTAGGCACTGAATAAAGACAAACACCCTAATAAGGTTGTATGTGTTGACACTGTAGACTGTTTATGTGTGTTTAGCTTTCTGCAGCCTCTCTTGTGGTTATAATTAAATGATATGTCTGTTTACTTGCAAACATATAGATGAGTTTCTCTCTAACCTTTCCAACTCTTTAGTATTCTACAAGAACTGCCTCTAACTGTCCTTCCAAACACCTCTCAACTCAAAATATGATGCCTCTCATGTCTCCCCTGAGTATTCTCAAAATCTGAGCAATTTCAACTCATACCATGAGCAATGCATGAGTGGTGTCTATTTGGCAGTGGCTACAATGCCTAACATAAACAACCTAACAGATGTGTTTCAGTCTATCATCTTGGGTTGGATCTATTGGAGCAGCGGCTTAGTTCATGTCTGCAAAAACATGTGTAGAATTACTACCCAGGATTGACATAACTTCCCAAGACCTATCCTTGGTGATACTCTTCTGCTGGTCAGGCCCCACATCCTAAATGTTCAACGGTCTCAGAAAATACTTGGAAATAACCATTCAGACTACAAGTCTGAGGGATATCTCAGATTCAAGCCATAACAAGCAATTAGTTGTGCATGCCTGGAATTTCCCACTTTTTACAATCTCTACTCATTGTCATCCAACATCTTTGGCTGCATTAATCCTTTTGATGCTCTTTGCCTACCTCTGCACTGTATACCTATCTAAAACTAAATTTTATATATGTATGTGTGAGTACATGTTAAGGGTACATGTGCATACATGTGTACATGCATGTGTAGTCACTGAAGGACACTTTGGTTGCTGTCCACTTTTAAAAGGAAAACATTGGATGTATGTGTTTGTGTGTCTACACAGGCAAATACGTGCCAAGGTGCATGAGTGGAGTCAGGAGAAAACATCAGGTGTTGGTCTTCATCTTCCACCTTGTCTGAAACAGAATCCCTTTGTTGATGTGTAGGTGAGGTTAGCTGGCGTCCGTGAGCTTCTAGAGATTCTTCTTCCTCTGGAGATTTGAACTTAAGTCCTTGGGCTTGCATGTCAAACATTTTATCCACTCAGTCATATCCCTAGCCTCCCTACATGGCTTTTCATCATCTGGTCTCTTATTACCCTCTGACATCATTTCCCACCATTTTTTTTTGCAGCAACCTCTGCTTTGTACTCAAGACATCCCTCCTATTTCAGAAGTGCCTCAGTCCCTTGCTTCCTTGGCCTGCAGTCAGCTTTCTAGGGATGTTTGTGTGGCTTTGTTTCTTTCTTTATTCTTCTGTCCAGATGTTCCCTTCTTAGAGAAGTCTCCCATTGCCCTTATAAACAAGAATTCCCTCCACCCCTCAAAATCCCTATGCCTTCTATTTCAACCCATAATCAGCATCAACAAAAATATTATTTTATCTTTAATACTTAAAATAGTAGGTATTTGCCACAGAATAATTACTGAATAATCATGTTCTGGAAAAAATAATCTTTTGAGCAAAAACTTCAACAGGCTTTGAGAAACTTAGTCCGCATTTAGCTCTTTCACTAAGTTGATGAAATTCCTTTTGCAGGTACTTCATTCTTCTAAGTCCCAAATTCAAGAATTAAAATATAACATAATAAATAGGTAATTTGTCAAGCTTCTTTTTACATAATTAAATATACATATATATTTATATATAAGTGTTTATGCATATATAATGTATATATGTGTATTTATTTATTAAATAAAACTATGCCACAAGGGATGATAATAGTGCCCCTCCCCCAAGAGTCATAAAATACCTAACCAAAATCCTAAAGTTGGGCATGGAAAATCCCCTTCAAGTTGTTGGTCAGGACCATCTAAAAGAGTCCAAACTAATATAGGTAATTGTTATTTCTCGTTTGTCCCACAGAACTTGGAGTTAAGTCCCTATTGTCAAAGACACCACATACTTTGGACACAATATTTGGATGGATCAAGCTTGAACTGTCCTGGAAGCCTCCTCTCTGATGTCTACCCCATACAAGCTTTCAAGGGAGAAAAGTAATTATTAGTCCTGCCCAACTATAAAGTCTGTGTATCCTAATGACTGTCCCAGTAAGATACCCTCAATGATACAATAGTGGTACTTAAACCTTGGGAATAACCAACGGCCACCTAATTGGACCTAAGACTCCTCTATGGGAGGAAATGACTGCCCAGTACAGTGAATCTAGTCGACTGCACATGGCTGGTGAGTCATAGGTTCTTGAGAAGGACCTGCTACTGCCCCTATCTCAAGATAGTATAATTCCTAATTGTGTGCTTACTGCTTATCACAATACTACACAGATGTGTAGCTCCCACTCTTCATCAAAGAAGCTTTCTTTTGCAGCCAATGAGCCAATAACAGAAACCCTCAAGTAGTCAGAATAGTGAGAACAACCAAATGGAAGGCCCCCAACCCCTATTGACACAACTGCAACATAACTCTATTCTTGAGGCTCAAGGAAATAGGAGAAGAGGAGGCAGAAAAATTGTAAGAGCCAGAGGACCAGGATGTGACCTAGGTGATAAGTGTCTTCTGGACTAGAGAGGGAAGCTACACCCATGAAACACTAACAATATGGCCGTCTAAACAAGACCAACATATTGACAAAACCAGTTGGCATGCCAATTTAGATGGGGCAAATCTTACAAGGCCTAATACCTAGATCAGTGGTTTTCAACCTTCCTACTGCTGTGGCCCTTTAATACAGTTCATGACACAGTGACCCTCAGCCATAAAATTATTTTGTTGCTGCTTTGTAATGGTAATTTTAGTAGTGTTATGAATTATAATATGAATATCTGAAATGCATGATATTTAATATATGACCTCTGTGTGGTTGTAACCCACAGGTTAAGAATCACTGTCCTAGATGAAGCACAATTAATGACCACTGGAAAAGGGAGAGTCAGTCTTTAGAGGGACGAGCTTTTCTGGGAAAAGTTTATCCAGTCCCAAGTTGTAAGCCTTAAGTATATGTGTATACACACAACAACAAATGGACTTGGCAGGTTTTATTTGCATATACATATGTATGTGTATGTATATATTTGTATTAATAACAAAGAAAAAGAGGCTGTGAATTTGAGAGAGAGTAAAGGAGACTTGATAAGAACTTCAGGGGGCAGAGAAAGAGGATTATAAATTATGTAAATACGGTATTCACTTACACAATTCTCAAAAATTAAAGATTTAAATAAGAAAACCTCCTTATTAATAATACTTATCTTCCAACTACTTGTTCTGACATAGTCTTATTCTTCTATATGATGCAAATGGGTGGGTAGTCACTAAGACTTGTCATTTGTGTGTATATACAAATATATTACTCCCTTTCCCATGTTACCACTATACTACATAACACTGGGCCAAATGGCAATCTCCCAAACTCATCAAATTCATTATAGCTGACACTGAATATACAACATGTTTTGTATCTCAGGTTTAGTTGTCTGTCGTTTAGAGGAGAGTCAAACTGTCTTGATGTATACTCCTGAAGCCTTTTTCTCCTGTTCATCCTTGCCACTTTGTGTGAGCTCTACTTCTATGACAATTTTCCTTGCAGTGTTTTGCAGCTCTTCCTAGGTTACTACTTGGGATTCTATTCATCTCAGTTACAGTGGTTATATCATACCATAATTTCCCATCTGGCTGGGCTCTCGACAGGATCAGTTCATGGCTTTTCTCTTTGCCAGTGTGCACACAGAACTGAGAATTGGACCTGTCTCTAACTAGATCTATAAATTTTCTTAATGAATAGACAAACGAATGAATGTCTCCCTGGACAGAGTACTTGGCACTGCTGACCTACTGAGCATGTCTCTCTTGGGTGAAATTATTTTCCGTGTATTATAAAAATGTAGCTTTATCTTGGTTAAATCACCCAACAGAATCTCATTAAGCATTTTTGGAGTTAAACCACCTTTTAGAATAAGGGGGACCAGGCTGGGGTGTAGCTGAATAGTAAAATTTGTGCCTGGGACCACACAGCATGCACATACAACACACACATACACAAACACACATAATGATGAATATTCTGGATGAAAGAAATATATATCTATCTCTAGATGATAGATAGATAGATAGATAGATAGATAGATAGATAGATAGATAGATGATAGATAGATAGATAGATGATAGATAGATAGATAGATAGATAAGATAGATGGATGATAGGTAGGTAGGTAGGTAGGTAGATAGATAGATAGATAGATAGATAGATAGATGTATCTATATAGAGATATATAAATATCATTTTGGTGGCTGACCTTCTATGCTTTAGGAAAATACTCTCCTAAAGCCTGTCCTGAGGAATCAAAATCCCTGAGATTTGGTTTAAAAGGGTTCCGATGACCTTTCATTTTGGAATGTTGCCCTTACAAAGAAGCCCTTAGAATCTAAGTCATTCAGCAAAGAACTTTAATGTTTTAAACCAAAATGTCCATTTGCGTTAGATCTTAAGAACTTTGTACAGCAGTCTATGTAAGCATCCCTACTAGATTAGCACTCCATGGAACATAGAGGGCAGAAGTCCTCTGACAGTGAAACAGCAGGAAGATTGCTGCACAGACCTGCACAGAGAGGATGAGTTGTACTGCCAACATCTTCATAGTAGCCATGGAGAAATTCAAGTGTTTATATAAGAAAGTGATGGCCGCAGTAAATGCCCTCTTGGGAGCCTGACTGGGGTAGTGAGTTAGAAAAGTACAGTCTCTGAACTCTAAAGCTCTACTTTGCATTTCCAACTGGAGGACTGAATTCATTTTCAAAGCAATATGGCTTCTTAAGTAGTTAAAGTATACCATTATTTAACAGTTATATGATGTCCTGCTGTGTTTGTTGAAAGTTAAGGCATTTATAGATGTCATGTTTTATTCTCAATGCATATATGAGTTTTTATTAGGTGTGTGGAGATATTTATTCTATTTATACCAAGGCCTAATAATAGCATACTAGTTCTCATTTTCTCCCTTCTCTCTCTCTATGTCTGTCTGTCTGTCTGTCTGTCTGTCTGTCTGTCTCTCTCTCTCTCTCTCTCTCTCTCTCTCTGTGTGTGTGTGTGTGTGTGTGTGTGTGTGTGTGTGTGTGTGTGTGTGTAAGAGAGACGGAGGGGGGGGACATGTTCCTAGCCTGCTCTAACACAGTGGTGCAAACTCAGTACTTAAACAGTGATTTATCTTCAGTTCTGGAAGCTAGAAGTTGAAGTTTAAAATCAAGGCATTAGCAGGATCATGGACCTCAAGGTTAGAGCAAAATCTTTCCTACTATCTTGCCTTATTCTTGGTCATGACTTTCAATCAATCCCTGGTGTTCCTACTCTCATAGCTGTATTAATTCAATCTCTGCCTCGGTCATCATACAGCATTTCCCTTGTTCACCTGTCTTTATATCCAGATCCCTCTCTTTTTTTAAAATATGGAAGTCATACTGGATAAGCATATACCCCAATATGATTCATATCTGCAATGCCTATTATCTCCCAAAAGGCCATATCAGAAGCATTATCATGTAGAACTTTTGCATATCCCATAATTATGTGTATGGTTTGCACATGTGGTATCTGTATGAACGATGCATTATATTATACATAACAAAGAAAATTATCTTTACAATTTTCTCAACTTCTCTGACACTACCATGAGCTTATCTATACCCCTTTTCTACACAAGATAGACAAAGTCAGATCCAAGTAAGCGTGGGA
Source organism: Alexandromys fortis (assembly GCF_014885135.2). Taxonomy (NCBI): domain Eukaryota; kingdom Metazoa; phylum Chordata; class Mammalia; order Rodentia; family Cricetidae; genus Alexandromys; species Alexandromys fortis. Next base: position 8,075,372 of record NW_026067936.1, read on the forward strand.
TTTGCCATGCTCTTCATGGTACAAACAAACCCTTGTCTGCTCAGGCCTTTCCTCAGGCCTGACCTGTTCACAGGCAACTGCTCATATTGGCATTCATAAAGCAATGCTACTTCTAATTCTGAGTAATGTATTCTTCATGGCTTGATATTTCTTTATCATTTATACTTTAGGCACACCCTCCCTCTCATAAGCTAAACATATTTTCTTTCAGGTTATTTCATGAAGCTAGTCTGAGCTAATTTTATTACTGTTTTGATGGCGGGAGTCTAGAAGAGTGGCCTTTCTGAGAGCCTGGCTTTTACTGACTTCTATGGGTTCATAAATATTAATAATGTGTTCCTATGACTCTCTGTGCTAAAACATTGTGATGAAGCTTATACAAGAAAAGCATTTTAGAATTTCATGTGGGTCTGGAGTGGTAAGAAAAGGGGACAGTGACATTTGGGGAGGCATCAGATCTAAATGTGAATACTGAGCATTGCTTTCCATGAGAAAAGAACTGCCCCTCTTCGGATGTTCACACTGTCAGGTACACAACAGTGTGTTCTTTTTCAGTTGGCGCTTTATCCTTCACAGCTATTTTGTTCTTTAAAAGAAAAACAGTTACAAGAGAGAAAAAGGCAGAAAACCACTATAAATGGCAGAGTTGGGGTTTGGGGCCAACAAGCACTGAGTTTTCTTCAACGTTTTGATGAAAATTCCAGAAAGACATGGGTACTGCTTTCGAAGAGACACTATGTGACCAGGGTATCATTCTTAAGAAATGAATCAACTCTTCCTAGTACCATCTCATAAAATATTTAGTCAGCTATAAATGTTTAAGGCTGTTGCAGCTGAGATCATTTGCCTCGTGGGGGGAAATATGAGGCTGTTTTGTGTTAAGTCTGTTTCCTCTTCTCTTCTTTTCTAGTTTAGGTTATGCAAACTCCCCCAAACTAACTATGCCACTAAAGCATTTAAATATGCAGGCCAGATCCACAAGTGAAGAGAAGGAGAGAGCAAGAGGCTTTTGTTTAAAGTAGAGGAATATGCCATACCATTAATTTTGATTTTATAAGATCCATCCCAATTTAGAATGTTAATTTTATCTGCATCAGACAATACCCCTCTCCCATCCTGTTAACAGGATGAATTAAATATGTTTCCCTTGTGTAACTAGTAAGTAAAGAAATGGTTTGGTTGCCCCTCCTTGGCAGAGTTAGCAATGAAATGCGGTGGTGTATTATCTAATTCTCATTATGAAGCCTTAGGAAGGAAGGATGACGAAGCTAACGTGTTGACAATCAAGACAAGAATCCTCGATGTTACTCCGAGTAAGGGATATTTTGAGAAATAATTTGCAATATTTTCTTTTTTTTTATTTTATTGAGAATGGGAAAAAAAAAGTTTCCGCCTCCTCCCAGCCTCCCATTTCCCTCCCCCTTCCCCCCACTCTTCTCCCCCTCCCCCCACTCCTCTCCCCCTCCCTCTCCAATCCAAAGAGCAGTCATGGTTCCCTGCCCTGTGGAAAGTCCAAGGACCTCCCCTCTCTGTCCATGTCTAGGAAGGTGAACATTCAAACTGGCTAGGCTCCCACCAAGCCAGAACATGAAGTAGGATCAAAACCCCTTGCCATTGACCTTGGCTTCTCATCAGTCCTCATTGTTCGCCATGATCAGAGAGTCCGGTTTTATCCCATGCTATTTCAGTCACAGTCCAGCTGGCCTTGGTGAGCTCCCAATAGATCAGCCCCACTGTCTCAGTGGGTGGGTGCACCCCCCGTGGTCCTGACATCCTTGCTCGTGTTCTCCCTCCATCTGCTCCTCATTGGGACCTTGGGAGCTCAGTCCAGTGCTCCAGTGTGGGTCTCTGTCTCTATCTCCATCCATCACCAGATGAAGGTTCTATGGTGATATGAAAGATATTCGTCAGTATTGCTATAGGATAGGGTCAGTTCAGGTTCCCTATCCTCAGGTTCCCAAGGGACTAAAGCTGAGGTTATCTGGGGAAAATGGGTGATAGTGAGACATGAGACAGAAGACGATTTCAGAAGCCATAGCTGAGGCTCCATATTAAGTTATAGCAGCAGACCTGGATGGGCGAATATAGGGAGAGCTATGTGACTGTGAGGGTGAGAGAGAGGCCTGGTCAGGGGATCTTAAAGATTTTACTTGAGCATCTTGAAGATGATTTTCTGTCTGTGAAGTTGGGAAACTCAGAAAAGGAACGAATTTAGGGCAAATCTTCAACATTTTTCCTATTGTTTACTTTTCCTCAACTCTCCAGTTTTCTCTACTGTTTCTAGAACATGCTAGACATGCTGCCTCTGTAATCAGATTATAAAGAAGAAAGGCTTAAGGTTTATTTTTCTTATGATTTTGTAGTCACCTGAGAGAACCTCATTGCTTTGGACTTCTTGTGGCATTGTACATGAGGATGAAAATATGTGGAGAAAAACCCACATTCACTCATGGTGGGCAGAAAAAACTAACCTGAACCACAAGAGAACTAATGTCCCACAGATACTGTGAAAGACAGTTCTCTAATGTCCTAAGCGTTCTCACTTGACCCTACGTTCTAAAGGCTTCTGTCGCCTTCCTGCCCAAGCTGGGGACCAAGCCTTTAACACTTACATCCTTGAGAAATGTAATCCCTACTATAAATATATATATATATATATATATGCACATATGTGTGTTTATGGATGTGCATATGTGTGCATAATTAACTATATTTATTAGAAAATCACTTTCCAGAAGGTCAAAGCCTGTTTTTGCACTTCTTTCCCAATATCTAGTAGAATCAATTAAAGTTTGTCAAAAGTCTTGAAAACAAAGCAGCAAAATGCTACTTACCAACATTTCTATTGTATTGGATTTTTCCATTTTACTATATCAGTATTCTTCAAAAGTCAAAGACAGTTACAATTTTGCAAGGTTGCTATTTAAAGTACATTTTTAATAACATGATCTCTTGTCTTTTCACATCATTTACATTAACTTTCAGACGTTCAGTATGGTTTATGCCTTACCAAAATGTTGTATTTATTCTTCTTTATTTTACATAAATATATAAAACTTTTCATTTATGGTATGTGAAGTAAATTAGGAGACTCTCTTCCCACCACTGTTGGCGGAGGCTGCTTGTTTGTTCCCAGCCACCCAGACCCAAAATGATCATGCAGAAACTATATTATTTGCAATACTGTTTGGCCAACAGCTTAAGTGTATTTTTAGCTAGCTCATATATCTTAAATTAACCTATTTTTATTATGTTATATTTTACCATGAGGCTCGTGAGTTACCTGTACCAACATGCAGGCATCTTTCTCCTCCCGTCGCTACTTGGCTTCTCTCTGACTCCACTTTCTTCCCTTTTCTATACCCTGGAATTCCTCCCTTGCTCTATTGTGCCCTGACAGTAGAGCCAAAGCAGCTTTATTCATTAACCAATGTTTTGGAGCATACAGAGTGGACTCTCACAACACCTCCCCTTTTCTGTCTAAATAAAAAGGAAGGTTTTAACTTTAACATAGTAAAATTGTATATAACAAGGCACCAGATGAAGGTGAATGTGAATAAATTAATCCCACAATAACTCAGAATTAAATATAATAAGAGGTTCTTTATTAAAAGGGGACTCACAGATCACAGTCTTCTGTACAAACGGGAAACAGGAACCAAATCCAGCATCCAGGCATGTGATGTGTGTGTGTGTTTGTATGTGTGTGTGTGTGTGTGTGTGTGTGTGTAAGAGAGACAGAGACAGATACAGAGAGAGGGGGCAGGCACTCACCTTTTTGTACCCAAGGCCACACCCAACCTAGTCCAGCCTCTCAAAGGCCATTGTCTGAAGGAGGTTCCATATCACACCACAACATAAAAATAACCCATGACTTTTCCTATAATTTTAATTTAAATTCTTAATCTGTCTTACATTCTTAATCTTGTATACATTTTAAGATAAGAATCTCTAATTTTATTAGTTAACTGATCACATTTTTCAAATTTATAAATACCTACATATTCACACACATGGATGTAAACATAACAATGCCTCATCCCCAAATAATATTAAATCCAGTCATTAATAATGCTACCCAAATGTATCTTCACATAGATTAGTAACACTAAAAGAGTATTATCTTTGGAGGGACCCACTTCCACTTCCGGCACACAAAGGATGAAGCCTTGTGACCTCAGATACTCCCCATACTATACAGAAACTATTTCTAGAGACAGATAGTCTCAATTATAGAAAGAGTCGGGCAACTGGCTTGTCTTTATTCTAGGGAAATTGAACTAACTCAGCTTTTCTTCCAGAATTGGTACAGTTGCAAGCACGTGCCTCCCTCAGATAATAATCAGCATGTCAAACTGATCCTGCTTCACTTTAAAAATCTCACATTCAGTTCATCCTAATTTCCTCATTGATGGTATTCATATATATGCTAGATATTCAGAGAAACTGCCCTAAATATATGTTAGAAAATGTGGGCCATCAATAAAACAAACTCCCGGAAAGTAAGGTGGTCTCCTTTTTCTTCAGTGACCTGAGGCAAGTATTAGCAAAGACCAAGATTTCCAGCCTTAGCTGTGCTCAGCAAAAGCCCATTTATGAGCAGTGGATATTTAGAGAGGAAAATTGTGCTGTATGTGCCCTCATAAAGCACCAATCATGTTCCAGTGGTGAATGCAATGCTACTCTGTCCCACAGCAATAAGCTCTCTTTCCAAACTGCACTTTCTTTTGCGGTTGCCAAAGCCAGTAAAACTGTGAGCACATATGATATTGCTTCTGAAGGAGGAAAATGCAATGTGCTTATCTCTAGCAGGACCATCTTGCCAAGTAGCACAAAATGGGACGTGGGGGCTTTGTTTTCAAATTCAACTCTGATGTTTTCTTTTTTACCTCAGCATTTCAACGCTGTTTCTGTATGTCTCAAGGAAATCACTGATGGTAGATTACTGGAACATCATCAGCAAAATGTGTCTCTTCGTAAAAATAAGTCTACATATGTACAAATCGACAGGGCTCCTTCATAAAATGAAACTATCGCTCTCGAAACTGAGAGCCCTCACTAGATGGTCCAATAACACCTTCTAAATCTATGATGTGAAATGGAATAAAACCAATATCATCACTATGATTCACTCGCCAGGTCATCCTAATACTAATATTCAGAAACACAATAACAGCTTTTGAAATAACCTGTTTTTTTTTTAAAAAAAAAACTGATTTTATGAAGCAAACATCATATAAAAAAACGATCGGGAGACACTGGTGGAAAATTATATTGAGTGTACACATCTAACTTTAACATTATGTATATCTCTGTGATCAATCCTAAAATCCATGACTTATAAAAGTGTGTAACCTCTATGAGAAACTGAAATGAATGTGTAATACACGTTGCACACTGCACTGATTTGCTGACCTATCGACAGCAAGTATTTCATCTCCCGGATTGCAGAGAAGCACAGTTTTGTTCTTTCTACCTGTCAGTCACCCTGGTCATATTGCTATGAAAAAAATTTTCCCTAAAATGACTAAAATTTAAAGAAAAGGCAAAAATAAAACATGATGTGACCAAAGAAATTACTCTATATTATCAATGATTATCATATTACAGACTACTTAAGGAGTCTGTGCTGGCTAGCCTTATGTCAATGTGACACAAACTAGAGCAATCTGAAAAGAGGGAACTTTCATTGAGAAAATGCTTCCATCAGATCCAGCTGTAAGGCACTTGTGATCAACGATGGAGGTCCCAGACTATGGTAGATGGTGCCATCTTTGGGCTGGTGGTCCTGGATTCTCTAAGGAAGCAGGTTGAGTAAGCCATGGGGAGCAAGCCAATAATCAGCACTCCCCCATGACCTTGCAGCTCCTCTCTCCAGGTTCCTGCCCTGGTTGAGTTTGATGACAGACACCAATATAGATGTGTAAGGCAAATAAACTCTTCCCTCTCCAGAGAATTTGCTTTTTGGCCATGGTGTTTCATTGTAGCAACAGAAACCTGAATTAAGACAGGGTCTAAAAGAATAAATGTTTTGTGCCTTGTCTTAAATTGTGAGTCTTAAAAAGAAAAACATATACAATTAGACATTAAGAGAGGGCAGAGAAACGTCCTCTAAATTCAAAAACTTAGAAATAGTATTTGTATCTATATACTACACAAACTGAAGGCTTATTCATGCTTTTGATTATAGAAGAATAGAATATTTATTTCTAAGAGTCTTGGAGGTCTCATCACGGCACTGTAAAAAATTAAGGAGAAAATCTAAAAGCAATAGCATTCACCTGTAACACCAGAAAGGTAAGGCGGGACGCAAGACGAGCCTGAGCATAGAGCATGGCCCTGTCTCAAAGCTTATAAACAGAAAGGGAGAGAAAGAATTAGAAGAAACAGAAAAGCTGTGTGAAAGATGCTAAATTGAGAGAAGTATAGATTTGGAAGCCTTCAATCAGTCACATCGCAATAAGCAGAATGAATAGAAGACTTCAGTGAACTATCCTGAAAGTGGCACTCACTTACCATGAAGTACACACATCTCTTCCCAATGGACCCTTGAAATCATGAAATCACCTATTCTCATGAAGCCTGAAACCTACAACTCCTTAAGAAGCAACGTGTCTGCTCCTGACACCTCTTGGTTAGATGCTGTCTGAGCACTGCTCTCTACTGAGGTGTTTCCTCACTCTTCTTTACCCTGTCCTGGGGCAACCAGACTTCCATAGAACGGGAAGTGTCAGGGAACCAACTTTCCTCTCCTTGGTCCATGTCAGAACTTTCACAAGCAAAGCACCTCCAGAGATCTTTGGGATGAGGCTGCAAAGCCACCTACTGCCAGAGCTGCCTCTTCTCTGGATATGCTTTTCCCTCTTTTGTGCAGTGTTGTCTCTCTCCTTCGTACTCCAAAACAGTTTCCAATCCCCACTTAGTATTTGTGTCTTTAATACTGTGTGCTACAACTTGATCTAATATGCTAGTAGAATTTCATAAAGTAATGTGCGTGTGTTCCCCATACATCATGCTAGATTTATCACAGTCAAGATATTTTCAACCTACTAAACTTTTTAAACTTTCTCAGTTATATGCCAAAAAATGCCCTAAAACAAGAAGATAATCTACTGCTGCCTAAACCGGTACAATCTCTGTGTTTTTAAATATTTATCTTTGTGTCTATAGATAAGTGTGGCTCTCACCCTGCTCAAAGAACCTCCTTTTTGCAACAGATAGAGACCATTACAGAGACCCACAACTGGTCAAAATGCTGACAATGAGTGACTCTGAGTGCCCAGCTCCAGCTGGAACATCCCCTTAGACTCAGGGAAACTTGTGGAAGTCGCAGTGGAAAGATTAGAAGGGCCAGCAGACCGGGGTATCTGCTGCGAGATAGTCTCTGCCAGACATGACAGAAACGCTGCCCCCTTAAAGTCCCAAAAATATGGCTGCCTAAACAAGACCTGCACAATGCTAATACCAACTGACATGCCAACAACCTGGAAAGGGTGAATTTCTTAAGAGTTCCACCCCTAGGGGAAGAGCTACAGGAAATCCCTAGCTACCATGAGGAGAATCAGCATTTTCTAGGGAAGAGAACCCTGTAATTACCCTATCCCAGTGGTCAGCCCTAAGCACATTGTGGTGGTTTGAAACAGAATGCCCCCCATAGGTTCATATATTTGACTACTTGGTCCCCCAGTTGCAAGGGAAGGATTGGGAGGCGTGGTCTTGTTGGAAGAGATGTGTCACTGGAGGGCAAGCTTCGAGGTTTCCAAAACCCAGTTAGCTCTTTTTCTGTCCTGTAAAATTTTTGCCTCAAGATGTGAGCTCTCAGCTACTGCTCCAACAGTATGCCTGCCTGCTGACACGTTCTCTGCCATAAATGTATTATTGTCTGAAACTGTAAGCCCCTAATAAAAGCTTTCCTTTATAATGCCTTGGTCAAGGCATTTTGTCCCAGCAATGGAAAAGTAACTGGGACAGAAATTGGTACCAGCAACTGGCTGTTGATGAGACTGGCCTAACCATACTATTTTCTTGAAGGCATGTGAAGACTTTGGGACCTTGGATTAGGAAATCAGTTGAATACTATCAATGGCTCTTAATGGGCTCTTGTCATAGGAGCTTAGAAGTCAGTAGTACTGAGAGCAAGGGAACAAGGGAGGTCTAGCTTATAAAGTTTCACAATGAAAACTACTGGCAACTGGGCTAGAGAACATTCTCGTGATATTTTAGCAAAGAATGCCACTGATTTCTGCCCTTGTCCCCCAAATTTGCCTGAAGCAAAAATGAAAACTAAAGGACTAATTTCCTTGTCAGAGGAGATCTCATGACAGCCGAACATGGATGCTGTCACATAGCTCTTAGTGACCACTCTTAGGTCTACAGTGGAAAAGAGCAAGCAGGGCGAAAAGAAATACAAAGTGTGGTCGGAGGAGAAAAAGAATACCAGGAAACTTAATGTGGGAGCCAAGGATTGTGCTGGAAGAGATAAGGAGAAAGCTGCTTCGAATGGATCAACAGAATGATGCTGACAGGGCAAGACCCTGCACAGCTAGCTGCCAACTTCGAACAAGGGAAAGTTAGGCAAAGAAAGAAAGCTTAGGCAAAGCAATTCAAATAGGGACCTACCAACACAAAAGAAACTCAGCAGCATCTCTGGAGGGGCATTGTCTTATTATGTTCAGTCGGGGCACTGTTTGTTTGCTTACCCTTACAGGCATCTTGCATATATATCATGATTTCCAGTTTTGTGTTTTTAATGGGATCCCTGTGAGTATTAAAATGTCTGTCTTTGCATCTATATGTGTTTCTGGTGCTTTGTCTTTGGATCATTTCCCTCTGTTTGTTTATTTGTTTGTTTGTTTTGTCCTGTTCTGGTTTGGTTGTTTTTGTTTTATCCTATTTTATTTGACTTTATTTTACTATTACTTATTCTTCAGATGTTTGTTTGTTTTCTAAGGTGAGATAAAAAGATTGTAGATTTGTATAAGAGAGGAGGTAGGAAGGATCTCAGAGGAGATGGTGGAGAGGAAACCATGATCAAAATATACTGTATGATCCTACTGCACCTACTGGCTTTGTGGGAGCCTAGGCAGTTTGGATGCTCACCTTACTAGAACTGGATGGAGGTGGGTGGTCCTTGGACTTCCCACAGGGCAGGGAACCCTGATTGCTCTTTGGGCTGACGAGGGAGGGGGACTTGATTGGGGGAGGGGGAGGGAAAGGGGAGGCTGCGGTGGGGAAGAAACAGAAATCTTTAATAAATAAATAAATAGAAAAAATAAAGTATGAAAAAAATATACTGTATGAAAAAAATTTATTTTGAATAAAAGAAAAAATATAAAGTTTTATAAAAATCAAGTAGTGGGCCAAGCAGGCAGCTTAACTTGGCAACATCAGTCATGTGGTTCTGGCATTAGAGTCATAAAAGATACAGCGAAGTGATTGTAGAATCTTCTTCCTAGGTTGAAAAAAGGCCTCTGAAGTCAGGCAAGTGGCAAGGCAGTCCTTGCATGGGATTCTGAGTGGCCACTGCCTGAAGCTGTGGGCATGAAACCTGTATTGCACTGGAGACCACAAGACGTTGGAGGTGTCAGAGCTGTGGCATTTCTGCCAGGGAAAGCTGCATACAGGGAGTATAACCAGCCAAGGGGGGGGGGATTACAGTTGGCAAAGCTAGAAGGGCAGAGTTCTCTAAGTCCTTTGACATCAGATAGAGTTACAAGACTTGAAGGTTTCTCTTGTGAGTTTGAGTCTTGCTTTGGTGTACTGTTTACTCACTATGGCCCCAGTCTTCCCTTTTGGAATGGTAATGTATATTCTGTATCACCATGAGTTGTAAGTATGCAATTCAAGCTTTGACTTTTACAGGGGTTACAGTTAGGAGATTGCCTCGGGTCTCAAAAGAAAAGTTGGACATTTAAATGGTGCTGAGACCGAAAGACTATAAAGATGTTTTACAATGAGCCAAAAGCATTTTTCATTGTGGAATGGACGCAAGCCAGTGGGGGTCAGGGAGTGGAATGTCATGATTTGAGTGACCGCATAGGTTCATATGTTTAAAGACTTGGTCCCCAGTTGGTAGAACTCTTTGGGAAGGATTAGAAGGTGTGGCTATATTGAAGGAGGTGTGTCACTGGAAGGGGGCTTTAAGATTTCAAAAGCTGGGGTTATTCCTAGTTATCTCTCTCTTTTTCTTTTTCTCTCTTGCGCTCTGTGGTGTGTGTGTGTGTGTGTGTGTGTGTGTGTGTGTGTTGTGTGTGGGTATATGCACGATGGTCTCAAGACGTGAGCTCTCAGCTACTGCTACTGCACCATCACTATGCCTACCTACCTGCTGCTATGCTCCCTGCTATGATGCTCATGGACTCGCCCTCTCAAATTTTAAGCTCTAGTTGATTCTTTGTAAGTTGCCTGGGTCATGGTAATTTGTCATGGCAATAAAGAAATAACAAAGACACACATGTACAGACAAGTAACATTAAATAGACTCAGTAGAGTGTGTGTGTAATATATGTGTGTGTGAGTGTGTATAACAGTAGATAATAATAATTAAAGACAATGTCATGAATTTGAGAGGCAGTTGGCGATGACACATAAAGGGACACACATGCACCTTCCAATACTTCACAGATAATGATTTTCTTAGTTTTCTTTTCATCCGACATTTGATATTTTGTAGAGTTAACATCTGTTAGTAGGTGAAATGTAACTTTTAAGGCAAATCACCCACTTGAACTCACTAGAAAAGGAATCTACATTGTACACACCTGTCTGCTGTCTGTGGTAAAGTGGGGAAGAGATCTCATGAAAGATCAAAATGGGCCGCACTCCCCAAAGCTTGTCCCAGACTCTATCATTATTTTATATATATAATAAAGTTGGGGTGTGCATTACAAATTCTACAGTGTCCTTAGTGCCTCTTCCTCTTCCTCCCCATCTATCATTCTTTCTTCTCCTCCCTTCTCTTTCATTGTCCTTCATTCTCCTCTTCCCTTCTTATCCCTGGTTGTTTGAACTCACTATATAGTCAAGGATGGCCAGGATGACCAGAATCCCGGAACTACAGACACCAGTGGGGCACTGTGGATCAAGTCTAGTGCTTTGTGTATTCTTAGCAAATAATCTAACAACTAAAATGTACATTCCTTTTTCTTTTAAAAAAAATAAAAGTTATACCAGTAATATTGACCACTTGGTCAGTAAAACATTTCCCAAACTGCTCTGTCATGGAATTCTCTTCATCCCACTATAATAACTGTATGAAACCAATGTCGTGTTTTAAAGCCTAAGGCAAAAAATTCAAATTGAAAATTTTTAAAAAATAAACTTACAGGCCAACAGTTGCAAAAAAATTGAAATGAGCCCTTTTTCCTTTGGCTGTTTGTATTTCGATGAGTTTTTCATTTTCAGTCTCCCTTTAATATGAAGAGAATGGCTTCAGTGCATAATCAGAAAACAAATGACAGGAAGGAGGAGCTCCTTGTAGTGAAGGCGTGAGTCTCCAGCTGAAAGTCAGTCTGCTGTGCCTGAGAAAGTGTGAGACCTCAAAGCCTTGAAAACTTACTTTTTAAAACGGGAATGCTGAGAGTGTCTCCACATAAACTCTACTCTGTAAGTTACGTGAGCGCAGTGTGCTATACTCACTACCAGACTTTCTGTCCAACTCCCAGGCAGGTACTACACTATGGTCCTTTAGAGAAGGTCACCAATCCCAGACCTAGAGCGTAGCTTACTGAACCTTTTCCATCTCCTGACCCCTTTTAAAAGCTCAGGAATTTTTATGTGACTCCAGGCAGATAACAAATAGGTACATAAAGCATAATACATCATAAAGAAAAGTATTTTAAAGCAATTTTTCCATACAATTTTACTAAATCAGGAGAAGGAGAGCGAGCACGAGCAAGGAACTCAGGACCGCGAGGGGTGCACCCACACACTGAGACAATGGGGATGTTCTATCGGGAACTCACCAAGGCCAGCTGGCCTGGGTCTGAAAAAGCCTGGGTTAAAACAGGTCTCACTGAACATAGCGGACAATGAGGGCTACTGAGACCTCAAAAACAATGGCAATGGGTTTTTGAGCCTACTGCACATATTGGCTTTGTGGGAGCCTAGGCAGTTTGGATGCTCACCTAAGAGACCTGGACGGAGGAGGGTTTTCCTTGGACTTCCCACGGGGCAGAGAACCCTGATTGCTCTTTGGGCTGACGAGGGAGGGGGACTTGTTTGGGGGAGGGGGAGGGAAAGGGGAGGCGGAGGTGGGAAAGAGAAAGAAATCTTTAATAAATTAAAAAAAAAAGAATAAAAAAATAAAGTAAACCTGCCCATTAGTAGAAAAGATATGTGTATTTGCTTTTAAAGAAAGATGACATTTTGACTTGATTCTATCACCTTTTTAGAGTATTTCCATATTTTGGCTTTATAAACATCAATGCTGAAAACACTGTTTCACATGTTTAGGGCCACTTCAGAAATGGTTGGAAATTCTGTCCTAATCTGAAGCCAAAATGCACTTAATGATTTTTTTATATATATATTATGAAACTCAAGTAAAAAAACTCCAACAGTGCTTTGACAACCAAGCAATCTGTGCTGGGCATATCCATACACATTTATAATCCCAGCAATACGAAGGAGGTAGAAGAGGAGGATCAGGTATTTAAGGCCAAGTTCAGCTCTGTAATACCTCAGGTACCAGTAAAAACACTGAAAGTAGTACACAGGTCCTAAATCTCCTAGATGAGGTGTTTCGGGCAGCAGATGCTGCTCTGGCTTGAGGTAGCAGTATGCACAGTGCTAAGTGTGCATGTCTGGTTTAACAAAGGCTTCAGTGGCATCAGAGAAAGCAACACCACTGAACACTACTGGAAACGCCTCTGATTTATCCTGCATTTGATGTTGAGTCAATATTTTCACAATTTATTTTTATTTCAACAAGAGGTCATTGGTGTGTGTGTGTGTGTGTGTGTGTATGTGTGGATGCACATGCATGGGTGTGTACATGTATATACATGGGGGAGCATATTGGGTGTGTCAATCAGAACAATTTACAGGAGTCTCTTCTCTCCATCATTTTAGTCCTTGCCCCCACATTCAGGTCTTCAGGCTTAGCAGTAAGTACCTTTGCCCACTGAACCATCTTGCTGGCCCTTGGTGGTGTGCTTAGAAAGTTTTTACTGCTGTCAGGTTTTTTTTTCACAGCCCCCATATTCAGTTATGAAGCAGGGACCTAGAGCTTGCAGTTACGTGGGAGTTTGCTACACACATCCCCTAACATCCAATCGAGTGGATGATATCATGCTTACCGTAAAGAAAGCAAACAAAGGGGAAAATGACTCTACAAGGTCACACAACTAGTAGGAAGCACTGTTACTCATTCTTCTGGTTTGTCAAAGAGCATCTATAAATAAGTGGTATAATCGTTAGTAATGCTAATTAGTACAGGGGTTGTAAGAAATGCTGGCACCCTTTCATTTCTCAATACCATAATCAAAAGCAATTTGTTAAAACAGCAGGCACTTAAGAGTACTTTTGTGTGTGAAAGGCCAAGGATCAAACTCTCGGAGAGCATGTTCTGCCTGACAGGATTAGCTAACAGACTCATCACTCCAAGGAGAGGTAAGGATTTCTCTTTCCAGTTCCTTATATTCCTGAAACAGTGAAAGCAGATTCTAGCACCACATGCTTTTTTTTAGTGCCTTGGGATTTTTCTGGAAATGCTGTAAATTACCAGATAGATTTAAAGTCTTGTACAACTTAGTTACTAAAGCAATTGTATAGATTCCACAGAGAGTGCACTATCTCCTGAGACTAATGATGTTGTTCAAAGACTTGCAGCCCCTCCCCAAGTTTTTCTTCTCCATTTTAAATGAATGGCTTCAGAATTTGTCTTTTTAATTTTATACCTATCTACTGTGTGTATATCTACATCTTATAGAAATATAGAACTAATACATACTATAAAAACTTGACTGTAATACATGTGATCATTATCAATTCTTTTTTATTGAGTACTGAAAAAGTAGGAAATGAAGTCCTGCTAAGAACAGTGACCAACCACACATTAACAAAGTCCAGAAGGAATGAGACTTTGTCCATATCTAGCCAATAACTATATAAATTTGGGAACATCCTTGAACTTCTCTAATAATTGTTCTTCAAGTGTGGAGGAGACAAGACTATGTGACCTCTAAGGTTTCTGAATGTTACATTCCTTTCTGAATAATAGCCACGTGTTCTTTGAATCTTGGCAAGTCTCAGTTTTGTCATTCTGAACAGAGACAAAGCTACAGTATAGGTAGATAATGAAAGGGAGAGAGTGTATCTGAAGGATGTGGGAGTCAATCATTGCTACAACGATATAACTGAAGCAATCAGTTTCTAAGAAGAAAAGTATATCTGGGCTAATAGTATTTGAGGTTCTGGTCTAAGATTAAGGGGTCCCAGAGCTTTATCTTGAGTGACATATTGAGGCAGAAGCATGCAGCAGAGCAAAGCTGCATGAATGAAGAAGCAATGCCAGGGTCTTGAGAGATAGCTCAGAGTAAATACTGCTCATAGACCCAACTAAGGTTTCTAGTACTTATTGCAGGAAGCTCACAATCTCCTGTAACTAACTACAAATCCAGGGGCTCCAATACCCTTTCCTGAATTTGCAAGTATCTGTAATCATGTGCACACACACACAAAGAGAGAGAGACACACACACATACTCATGTGCACATAATTAAAAATAAAATAAATGGTTTCTATAAAGCAAATGCAAAGACAAAGGGACCAGAATCCTATAATCTCCTTTAAAATCAAGCTTCCAATGACCATGGAATGTCTTGCCAGTCTCCATTAAGACAAAATTATATATGTACCACATGTATGTCTGATGCCTGTAGAGTTCAGAAGCAGGTCTGGAATCCCTCGGGGCTGGAAGTTTAGATGGTTTTGTACTACCGTGTGGGTACTGGTAACCAAGTTAGATTCCTCTGCAAGAGTAATATGTGTTCTTTAACAACTAAATCATCTCTCTAGCCCCCAGACCCCACCTCTTTTACATGCTCATAGCACCTCCCCACAGAATCATCCTAAGGGTCAGAATTTAACACACATGTATTTGGGGATCATGTATACATGCCACATTAGCATTACAAAGAGCATTGCAGAAAACGTGATGACAGTGGTGTGTCCATGTCATTTATCTCGTGTGTGTTTTTACTTTGTGATTCCATGCCATCCATCTCATGCTAATCAGGGATCTCACAGTTTATGTATATGTGTGTGTTTTTATATGTTTGTATGTATATATGTATGTATATGTGTTTGTTTGTACTTTGTTTCCATGACATTATCTCGCAATAAACAGAGCTCTCACAATATAGACGTGTATATGTGTATATATATGTGTGTGTTTATATGTATGTATATGTATGTGCGTATATGTAAACATATCTATGAGTAGCAACACACAACTGGAAATGATTTGTCTTTGCTTTGGAAAGTTCAACAGATTCGTTATGAATTCCCTCTCCTCGCATTGGGGCCAGCTTCCCCTGTCACATACAGCAAGTAAGACCTGAGCTTTTGTTAAGTGTTCCATGTATGTGTTCTTTTCATATTTTTGATCAAAAGAATGAACTTTGTTTTCTCAAGACTCAAAATGGCAAATGCACTCCAAATCCACAATTATTTTTCAGGCTAAATGCTAGAAAGAAACCTAACCTGTTAGCTTAAATCAAAAAACATTCTGTTTATATTGACTTTTGTATGGTAAATTTCATTAAATCAACTTCTGTCTTAGGACTGAAATTAAAAACAAAAGGTTATCATTAGATTACTCAACTTTGTTTTTAAAAGAACCTATTACTGAAAATTTCCATAATATGACCCTCTAAAACACAGCTACTGAATTAGTTTGCATTTAAATTGATCAGTCAAACACTGGAGAGGGCCTGGCACCTTCTTATTAACCTTTAAAGGGGATTTAATGCCCATGAAATCTCAACAATATGGTTGCCTCAATAAGACATGCATAATTACCATACCAGTCAACATGCCAACACTGACGACAGTAATTTCACAAGGCTGCACTGGACCCTTAGACAAAGAGTTACAGGCAATCAATTGTTGTGTAATATTTTACTATGTAAAAACGTGCGACTTTTTCATGCTGTGAAATATTACTTTAACCGTATAAAGGTATGTTACATTTGTTTCTGCTGTGTTACATTTGTTTGTTTAATGATGTAAGGATGTGTTGTTTTTGTTTCTGCTTCATTCGTTTAAATATGAAAAGATGTATTGCTGTTTCATCTTGCCTGCCTAAGGTACCTGATTGGGCTAATAAAAAGCTGATTGGCCAATAGTTAGGCAGAGAAAGGATAGACAGAACTGGTGGGCAGAGAAAATAAATAAGAGGAGAAATCTATGCTCAAGAAGAACAAGAGGAAGAAGAGAGGAGAGAATGGGAAAGAGTAGATGCCCAGGACATCCAGACAGGCAGCTGCCAGACAGACATGGAAGAAACAGGAAAAGTAGGACTTACAAAAAAGAAAAGGTAAAAAGCCCTGAGGGCAAAATGTAGATAAAGAGAAATTGGTTAAAGAAAACAGCTAACCAGAAACTAGCGTAAGTGTAGGCTGAGCATTCATAACTAATAAGAAGTCTCCGTATCATGATTTGGCAGCTGGTTGGTGACTCAAAAGGAAAACTCTGGTACTATCAATGGCTGCTAAGAAAGGGAGAATCAGTTTATTCAGGATGAGTCCCTGACAGGTTATCCTTTCCCAGGTTGCCAGCCCTACACACATGTGAGCACACTAAATAAATTCAGAGGGGTGTGTGTGTGTGTGTGTGTGTGTGTGTGTGTGTGTGTACACATACATAGATGTGTGTTATATAATAATAAAAAGGGGATCACAAATTTGAAAGGGAGTACAAGAGCACTGAAGAAGTTGGATGGGGCAGAGGGATGGATAGAAATGATATAAATACAGTGCTCATATATTAAATTAGGGATATATGTGACTGGGACTGAAGAATCCACCTTGATTAATAAGAGACCAGAACCACTGAAGTGGAAACTTTGTTTAACTGTGACAAGTGATACTGGTTAGTGGGAACAGAGAAATTAGCAGTGATTAAGAAGAGACCAGAATCACTGAGGGGCATAAATAAGGGAATATTCCCTTGGGGTTAGTACCTATACCCTGTGATACAGATGGGGCTAAGGCTGCATCTCATGCTGGCAAATGAACTTGGTAGTATGACAGTCACACCATGTTGGTTTTAAAGACATGAAAGGGTCGTGGAGAACAGTTGAGGTTGGCATTGTATGGCACACCTAGAGTCCCTGAAGAGAGTCCAGGAGAGGCTATTGGTGAAATTACAGCCTCAGTTGCAATTGGGGCCACAGGGATCGAAGGGGTCGTGGAGAGAAGTTGAGTTTTGGCACCATGTGGCAGGTGAGAGTTTGAGAAAAGACCAAGAGAGTCTTTTGTTGAAGGTGCAGCCCAGTTACAACAGAGACTCCAGCATTTTGGATATGCTACCAGGGAAAGCCTAGGAAACAAGCTATGTGTGCTTCAGATAGAAGAGTTGGAGAAATGGAGCTGTCCTAAGGTCCTTTGGAGCACAGACGATTGTGAGTAGATCCAAGACATCAAGCACTGAACTATATTTTTCTTTATTTCTATAATAATTTTTATTAAATTAAATTGAAATTTCTCCTCAGAGGTTACTATCTAGGTAATTCTGCTAATCATTGTGAAATATTGTATATGTTTTACTAAAATTCCTTCCCTAGGGAAGATGTGGACATTTACCCCTGACAACTAAGGCCCTAACAAAATAACTTTATCATAGTTCATCCTGGGGAACCAATGAGTATATTGGACTTGCTTACAGAGCATGGGTGAGGGGCCATCCTATCAAGGAGCATGAATGACTCCAAAGCAGCACATTGGAAGGTCTCCACCCATCACGATGATGACTTCCCCATACTCATACAGACGGAACCCACACCTTTAGTTCTTCCCAGCCTACATACTCTAACACCTCCTGTAGATCCCAAGAACACCAAGAGTGGTAGCTTAAGCAATGAACTTTTATACTGTTGAACTTTGGCTTTGTTTTGAACTGTGACTATGCTGTAGTGAAGAGAGAGCCACTTGTTGGTTCCTAGCTGCTCGGCCCAGAAATAATCACACAGAAACCACATTGTTTACATTACTGCTTGGCCCATTAGCTCTAGCTTCTTATTGTCTAATTCTTACATATTAATTTAACCCATCTCCATTAATCTGTGTTTCACCACGTGGCAGTGACTTATTGAGTAAAGTTCCAGCCAGCTCTGGCAGGGCTACCTGTCTACTATCTGACTCCACCTCCCTGCATTCTGTTTGGTCGCCCCCCCACACCACTACCTCTATTCCTCTATAGCTCTGCTATAGGCCCAAAGCAGTTCCTTTATTAACCAATGAAATTCACAGTATACAGGGGGATATACCACATCACCTCCCCTTTTCTCTTTAAATGAAAAGGAAGGTTTTAACTTTAACATAGTAAAATTACATAAAGCAAAACAATTATCTAGTAAGAACTACAGTTATAATAGTTGAATCTACTTTATCTTTTATCATAACTAAGGAAAACTATAACTATCAACTCTTCAACTCCATCAAAGACTCAAGAATATTACCTAAGTAAGCTGGAAGTGCATTGTAAGCAACTTCCAAAACTCTAGAATTGACAGAGACATCTCGCTGCCTAGACAGTCACCCAAAGTTCTTCTGTACTGTTGGGGCCTCTGTCTTCAGCCTACAAGCCCGTAGTATCCAGCAGACTTTTCCATGAAGCAGGAACCTTCAAAGACAGTTTCACCTATATTGACAGTTTTCAGTCACTTTCCTCTGTGTCCTGAAGAATGTCTAGCAGATTCTTTCGTGAACCAGGAACCCTGAAGGGCAAATTCTTATTTTTCAGGACTTAGTCACTATGTGGTTGGTTATTATTCTTAATAGGACTTTATCGCCCCTCTCTTTCACTCAGCCCAACTTGCATAATCATTATTCTACATTCAGATCTACATATTAGAGATTACATATGGCATTTGTCTTTCTGTACTAGGTTTATTTCATGCTACTATATAATTTATGAATAATTAATAGAAATCATCTAGAAAATTCCAAACATGAAGAAATTATAAAGAAATGAAAGCCTTGATTGCTTGATCTGATTAGTACATGCAAAAGCACATGTTGAAATATGAGTGTAATCTCTAATGTCTTCAATTATTACATGTTAATTAAGAATTATTTAAAAGCAGAGAGATGCCTGAGAGATGGTTCAGAGCAGGTGAGGTGCTCATGCATATATGGAGTTGAGTTTGAGCCCTAATTCCTCAAGGAGATGAAAAATACCTGACCCCAAGAGTTGTCTTCTGACTTCCATACTTGCATACTTGCATACACACACACACACTACAATAAACCAATAGAATTTTAAAAATAATATGAAAATATACACCACAGACATCTGAAATATTAAACTGTCACTGTTCTGTTTGCTACTGAGTTTTGTCCACTCTCCATGTAATGAACTCAATAGTGTTCTCAGAGTCAATATTCAAGCTGCAAGTATAATTTAAAGATATCAAGGTTTAATAAGGAAGTAAAATACAGAGAATACTTACGAACAATTAAATATTTCTTAGATGAATTTACTCATTGATCCAGACTAAGTATTTTGAAAACAACATTTTGATGGAGCCTGTGTCCTCTGTGCCTACTCTCCAAACAGTAAACTAACTCTAATGGTACAGTTCAATAGTAGTCAGAGGACGCTCCATGCCTGCATTAACACAGACAAGAAACACCAAATTAGACATTAAGGTGGTGACCCTGATGCTTGGTGTTCAAGACCCACAAGGAGCCCATTCTGACTCTTCTTTCAGTCAATTTATCATTGCTTTGACAAAATGTCCACAAAAAAAAGAGAGAAAAGTTTCTTTTGATTTAGAGTTCAGTCTGTTTAGGGAATTTAGTTCAATGTTTTGGACCAACTCTTTTGGGCTTGTGTGGTCACATACATCACGGTAATCAGAGGTGAGAAGAAAACGGTCCCATCATCACCTTCAAAATCATGTCCACACTGATGTGACATCCTGCCATGGGGCTCCTTTTCTTAAAGATTTTACCAATTCTTAAGAGTGCCACAGATTGGCAGTCAGACCTCTGAACAAATGGATCTTTGATAGGGATAATAGGAGTGACACTCATTTAAACTACAGAGAAGTTAAGAGAAATCTTAGGATAAAGTAGATTTTCATGGAAAATCAGTGACATCATAATATTAAACAGAGCTAAAACTAGCTACAAGTTTATGAATTATTCATACATATTAAGTATACAGTATAGAGTTTCAAGAAGTGGCCAAAGAAGAGACTACCAGGTCACAAAACTCTGCACCTCCTCCTAGTGAACTTGAGCTTCAACCACAAGGCCCTGGAGCCCACGGGACAGTCTTAGGCAGGAAAGTGACAATTACAGTTTGGCACTAAGAGACATGAAAGAAAAGGCTTAGTGTAATGGTAAAAATAAAAATATTGCAGATCCCCAAGTTGCTACAGAGGGCAGCAGGCCATGAGATCATGCCACAGGTCCCTGAAGTGCAAGCAGCAGGCAGCGTTCCAGAGAGCAGTCAGTCCCAGGCAGGGATGGCAAGTTCCCTAAGTGGCTGCAGTGGGCTACAAGGATTAGTGAGTCCCTGGCAATGAGCTTCCCATGGTGGGTGAGAGACCTTGATGGGCCAGCCAGTCCCATGAGGAGAAGCAGACAGATGGGCATGCCACAAGACCACACTGCAGGTCTCCAAAGGCAGCTGGTTCTAGGCAGGGAGCCACATGGTGGGCAAGAGACAGAGACATGGATAGGCACATCATGCAGAATGAGATTGGATATTTATTTCTTGGGTTATGGAGGGGAAAGGGGAAAAGGGAGAAGAGCAGAGATGCAGAGAGAGAGACACAGAGAGAGAGACAGACAGAGAGAGAGAGAGAGAGAGAGAGAGAGAGAGAGAGAAGGG